>NC_133191.1:7382500-7547500 GCF_049306965.1 Danio rerio
TACGTTTTCTTGTGAGATCAAGCTGGGTCTTCCCCACAGTCTCTCCATCCAGGAGTAGTTCAGCACAGACTGGGCATTGCCCATTAACATGCAGAAGTTCAAGATCATGATCTTCTGTAAAAAACTTGCCTGGCTGATAAAAAAATACACACTTTTAAAATCAGAGAAACAACTCTTGACCACGTCACTGATAGTTATTTGGGTCTGACAAACAAAACTTCTGGACACTTTAGTCAAGCTCTAAAAGACTTGATTGCTAAGGCACACAGGTGTTTTTATTGTATTAAAAAAACCCAGAAGAGACCAGGGAAGTTCTGGCTCCATCTGTTTGACTCCAGCCCAGAGAGCTACCATCAGCAGGCTCTCAAATATAGAAATGGACACCCGGCCACCGAACCCATGCACCAATGCATCTGGGGGAAAAACACCAACTAAATTCACAAACCCAGTCCCAACATATAAAGAGAGAGATTGCAGCCTTTACCTTTACCTACTTTGGAGTGACAGATTGATGACCAACTAAACTTTGCTGACCACATTTCTAGAACTGCTCGATCTTGCAGATTCGCACTCTATAACATCAGAAAGGTCCGATCCTTCCTATCTGAACATGCAGCTCAACTTCTTGTTCAAGCTCTTGTTCTCTCCAGACTGGACTATTGCAACTCTCTACTAACCGGGCTTCTAGCTAACTGTATCAAACGTCTTCAGCTGCTTTAGAACGCAGCAGCACGAGTGGTCTTTAATGAACCTAAAAGAGCACGTCACTCCGCTACTCATCCGTTTGCACTGGCTGCTAGTTGCTGCTCGCATCAAATTCAAATTCCTTCTTATCTGCTCTCACTTCTGCAGATGTATGTGCCCTCCAGAAACTTCCATGAAAGTGTTATATATATATAAAAAAAAAAAAAATATATATATATATATATATATATATATATATATATATATATATATATATATAACACTTTCATACACATTTTCTTTTCAATAGGTTAATGTTCTAAAAAATTATATTCTGAAATAAAATATTAAATAAAAAAAAAATATATATATATATATATATTAGTGATGTAACGGTATTGTAAATACCGTCATACCGCAATATAAATTTTTTTCGATATTACCGAAGTCGCATGACTCGGTAAAACTATAGGTCTTCTGAGAAAATTTGCTCAGGCGAATGAAGCGAACGGGAGGTAACGAAAACTACAATTGCCATCAGCCCATGCTTGACCATCATCCCTTGCGGTCTGTTGTTGCTACAGATCCAGTAATGCGGAAATGGAGTGTGCTGCTAGAAGCGGGGATGAAAAGAGCTGGAAAACTCTAAAGCAGGTCGCACACCAGAAGCGCCGCTCGGCGCCGCGACACGGCGCGTACATGACAGATTAAAGTATCGCACACCAGACGCGCACATTCGAATGATATTTAACATGAAACTAATCAGATGGCGCTCTGTGGCGCGGCTGAAAAATGAACTGCGTCCTGAGCCGTCGCCGGGCGCCGCCGACAGCCGCCGACTTGCGGCGCCGGTGTGTGTATCCTGATAGAAACCTATGATTAGAATTCTAAAATACGTGGCGCTGCGCGGCGCGGCGCCGAGCGTCGCTTCTGGTGTGCGACCTGCTTTACACGCACAGTTCAGTCCTGCATTATCTCCGTGTAAGTTCAGACTTCGCAAGTTTGATCAAGGCTGCAGTCTCTTCTTCTCAGTTTGATATGGAAAAGCAGATTATACCGAGGACACGGGTAAATCTTCAAAGGGAACAGTGTACTTTGTAACTTCATTCACATCACCCTGGCTTCGTTGTTTCACTTTCTCAACAATAAAATGTAAACATGATTTAAGGAACTGCCTATTTTCATTTTAATATTAGCAACTTAGACAGCAGAAATGTTGAGGCGCCATGCTGCATGAGCGTCATCTTCACTGTGTGGATATTTATAACAAAACGGAGCCGATAACAACTGCCTCCTTTCAATTTCAGTGAAAATACGAAACACAGCCTCTCTTTTGCTGAATATCAGTTTTAAGAATCGATAATGGCCATTTTAAAAGTATAACATACAATAAGTTTTTACATTATAGGAAATAAAGGCGATCAGTCAATATACAGAATGTACGTGGTTACATTAATCATTAACTTATCTTTGCGCTCAGCCAAAACACGTTACCTGAGAACAAGTAATAGATTCCAATGCCCAAAGTCAGGGAATATGTCGTTAGATAAAGACAACAAGATAAATGAAATATCCCGTTTAATAAATATAGTGAGATTAGATCCAGCGGGAGATGCTTGATGAGAAGTCCGACTAGCAGAGCTCTCATCTGGGTAGATGGGCTGAGTGTGATTAAATGTTGAATGTGATGAGTTTTCAACAATACTAAATTGAAACTTTATTTTTTTACATGGTTTAATATTTTTTTTGTTATTAAAATTGAAGTTCCTGTTTCAAAGCTTACAGATAGATGGCTAATTTGTATGTCATTGACACTTTTGGCACTTTTTTGGAGTATTTTCATAAGTTTTGTTTTTTCCTGTAAATGATTCAATAAATACCGTACCGTGACATTCATACCGAGGTATTACCGTACCGTGAAATTCTGATACCGTTACATCCCTAATATATATATATATATATATTGTTAACAAACACATTATTTTTGATTAAAAATGAAATTATTCTGCAAAATATATTTGTATAACATACAAAAACACTATTCATCTGCTTCTAGTACAGTATTATAGGCAAGGGCATCATAAGTTACTGTAATTAAATTACCTGAAAATTAAAAGTAATCAATACATTACTTTTTTATTTTTAGAAGAAAAGTAATTTAATTACAGTAATTAGTAACTCATCACACCCAACACTGATTTCCAACCTGAAAAACAGATGAAATGTGCCAGGCCAGAGCTTGAGGTCATTATAACGAGTGGCTCTTCCAGTGTTCTTTCCCAGGATTCTGTGCTGGAATGTTTCATTAGTGTGCTGTTAGCCGCTCCGTAAGCTCTCAGGACACTCCAATAATGTTTCGAATAAATGATTTCCCCATGTACACCTACAGAAAGACAGTGATTTATTCATATCCTGCTCTCGGTTGCTACTAGTAACACGGGCTGAATGTAAAACATCAGGATCTCCTGTGGGATCTCGTACCTGTGGCATCCCTCCCTCAGAGCGCATTAAAGCTCAAAACCACTGCAGGCTCATTGTTGCATGGGAAAGACAAAAAAAGAAAAAGAAAAGCTCATGTGTCTGGGTGGATGGATGCACACATCATGACTTGACAATGAAGACAGATATTGTGGTTTTCAGCGCTCACCCCGGTTTCACAGAAAAACTCAGACCTCAAAATAGAGCTCTGTTAAACACACTCAAAAACAGCCCAATTCATCATGACTGTCTGTCTTTAAAGGCTGTTCATGGACAAAAACTGTAACTTCAAACTTTACGCATTTGTAAATGGTGATTCATGCAGTGTGTAAAAGATAATCAACGGATTGCCATGTGTTAAAGGGTTTTGGCCGATTCTGTGGTCTGTGCTTATTCCATGGTCATTTCCCAAGTTAGAGACAAGTTACAAGTAGTTTTCGTCAGTTTTGTCTAAGGATGCACTCAAAAAAATTACAGTTTCTGTTTGTTCAAACTACTTAAAATGAGTTTTTTGGGACAACTTAATTGTAGTATGTTCAATCCACTGAAATTTGTAAAAACTAATAAGTTAAATTGATTACTTCATGTTGTAACAACACATCGATTGTGTGGAACCAAGCATTTTTTTACAGTGTGGGTATTGTTTAGATTTATTTATATCGATAGAGATTCTGATACTGCTTATCGTTACTTTTCCTATAATTTGTTGATATTGATACAGATTCCGATACTGCTTATCGATATTTTTTTCTATAATTTGATGACATCGTTACAGATTCTGATACTACTTATCGATACTTTTGTTCTAATGATATCGATACAGGTTCCGATACTGCTAATGGATCCTTTTTTTCTATAATTTGATGACATCGTTACAGATTCTAATACTGCTTATCGATACTTTTATTCTAATGATATCGATACAGGTTCCGATACTGCTTATTGATACTTTTTAAAATAATTTGATGACATTGTTACAGATTCTGATACTGCTTATCGATACTTTTTTGTAATGATATCGATACAGATTCTGATACTGCTTATCGATACTTTTGTTCTAATGATATCGATACAGGTTCTAATACTGCTAATCATTACTTTTTTTCTAGAATTTGTTGATATCGATTTAGATTTCGATACTGCTTATCGATACTTTTTAAAAAATAATTGGTTGTTATTAATACAGATTCCAATACTGCATATCGATACTTTTTTTCTATAATTTGTTGATATCAACACAGATTCTGAAACTGCTTGTTGATGCTTTTTTGTCTATAATTCCTTGATTTCAATACAGATTCCAATTATGCTTATCGATACTTTTTCCATAATTTGTTGATATTAATACAGATTCTGATGCTGCTTATCAATACCTTTTATCCTATAATTTGTTGGTATCAATACAGATTTTGATACTGCTTATCGATACTTTCTTTCTAAAATTTTATGAATAATATGTGAAAATATGTTGAAAATTACTGTTAAACTTCACAGATATACGTGTTAGCAAAGAGAACTAAGTGCTTGAAGTATGTACTCCAAAAAAAAAGCAACTGTTTAAACTACTTATTTACAATGAGCAGTTGTATGGAACCCAGACATCGACTGAGTTGGACATCATGTTTTGTTCGTTTAATTTTTAGACATCCTACATGGCAAAAACTCGTTTGACAGAGACATCCAAAAAAATTAACAATATTTAAATGGTTTACAATACAGAAATATTATGTACATTCCTTGTGTCTTTTATTAAAAAGTAATGTAAGTTACTCTTAAACAGAAAGTTTTTATTTCCCTAATATTTTCAGCCAAGGCTTTCATTAGCCAGTATCATCATCTGACTAGACGATTCTCTCCTTGTATATGTAATGGCTGAATAAATGCAAGGACTTTAGATATGGTAAGTTCATATACAACTATTTATAATAGCACATTTTTATATAATAAATAGTTTGGCAGGGTAAGACAGTTTGATCGCATGATGAAGTCAAGTGATATTTAGTTGCATGCAGAATGTGCTGTTATAGCTTGGAGAGCAAATATTGTCAGGAAAATCATGTTGTTACTTTCATCTCGCATTACTTTCATCCCCGCTCTCCCCTTCTGTTAAACCGAGTGACATCTTAGGGCTGAAAATCAAGGTAAAGTTAAATGAAATTCTTTTTTTTCTGCTTTTTTCTGCATGAGCGTAGAATCAACATTCATGTTAAGATGACTGAAAGACAATCTCACACTCTCCTTCTCCCCCATGTCGATTTTTCTTCTTCTACGCTACACTGAGCTGAGCTGTTTGTCTTCCCAGTGTTAATGTAGCTCATCTCCATCTGTTTGTACGACAGGAAGTCCATTTTCACAAACACAGATTCAGACTGCTGTGAGACTCTATAGGTGGCCACTACTGTGATTTAGTTCAGTTCCAATATAACCAAACCAAATCGTTCCTAAGAAAATATGTCTGGTACATCCTGCATCTGATAAATAAAAAAATTATATATATATATATATATATATATATATATATATCATAAAAAATGCAGGGTTCTACGCAATTCATTCATGTTGTCCCAACACAAATTAAGTTAACTTAACACTTTTAACAAATTTACGTGGATTGAACATTAAAAAAATTAAGTTGTCCCAAAGAAATCTCAAGAATTGTGTTGTTTCAGCTCATCTTAATTAAGTAGTTTGAACAAGAAACGAAATATATTTTTTTGAGTGATATATACAGTTGAAGTCAGAATTATTAGCCTCCCTGAATTATTAGCACCCCTGTTTATTTTTTCCCCAATTTCTGTTTAACGGAGAGAAGATTTCTTCAACACATTTCTAAACATAATAGTTTTAATAACTTATCTCTAATAACAGATTTCTTTTATCTTTTCCATGATGACAGTAAATAATATTTTACTTGATATTTTTCAAGACACTTCAATATAGCTTAAATTGACATTTAAAGGCTTAACTATGGTAATTAGGGTAACTATGCAGGTTAGGGTAATTAGGCAAGTTATTGTATAATGATGGTTTGTTCTGTAGACTATCAGGAAAAAATATAGCTAATAATTTTAAGAGGCTAATAATTTTGTCCTTTAAATGGCTTTTAAAAAATTAAAAACTGCTTTTATTGTAGCCGAAATAAAACAAGTAAGATTTTTTCCAGAAGAAAAAATATTATCAGACATACTGTGAAAATTTCCTTGCTCTGTCAAACATCATTTAGGAAATGTTTAAAAAAAAGAAATTAAAAATCAAAGAGGGGCTAATAATTCTGACTTCAACTGTATATACAGTCAGTGTGCCAGGCTTCTCCCAAAAGGCAAAAGATAACAAGACGATGTAAAAATATATTTCTCAGCTTTTTTTACATTTATTTACATAACTAAAAGTGGCATGTGTGGAATTATTTATCCCCTTCTCAATAATCTAAGGAAAAGCCTTTATTGGGCTATTTTTTCTATTAAAGCAATAGAATGCCACCTATAATTGCTGACCAAATTTTTGCATGTCTCCATTAATATTTTTACCCATTCATATTTAGCAATGAACTCCAACACTTTCAGGTTGGAGGGTCTTCTTGTCATCACTCTTTAAGTCAGGGCTCTGGCTGGGCCACTGTAAAATGTTAATATTTTTGTCTTCTAATCATTTCTTCACCACATTTGTTGTGTATTTTGGGCTGGTGTTGTTGTGCTTAAATGTCCACTGGTGCCCAAGGCCAAGTTACTCTGCAGACTGCCTGATTTTGAGGTTGAGAATTTAAATGTAGTGCTCCTTGTTCATAGTGCCATTTACTATGATTGCCTGGTCCAAAACATTAAAAGTTTGTTTGTGTAATATACAGTATACAGTGCATTTGGAATGTATTCATAGTGCATTAGTTTTTTCACATTTTTTTATGTTACAGTCTTATTCCAAAATGGATTAAATTAATTTATTTCCTCAAAATTCTACACACAATACCCCAAAATGACAATGTGACAAAAAGATTTTTTTAAATTGTTGCAAATTTATATAAAAAAAAAAAAAACTTGATACATCACATTTACAGTAGTATTTACAGCCTTTGCTCAATACTTTGTTGATGTTGGCAGCAATTACAGCCTCAAGTCTTTTTGAATATGATGCCACGAGCTTGGCACACCTGTCTTTGGGAATTTTTGCCCATTCCTCTTTACAGTACCTCTCAAGATCCATCAGGTTGGATGTGAAGCGACAGTGTACAGCCATTTTCAGATTTCTCCAGAGATTTTTAATAGAATTTAGGTCTGGGCCACTCAAAGACATTCACAGGTTGTTTTGAAGCCACTCTATTGATATTTGGGCGGTGTGCTTTGGGTCATTGTCCTGCTGGAAGATGAACCGTCGCCCCAATCTGAGGTCAAGAGCACTCTAAAGCAGGTTTTCATTCAGGATGTTTCTGTACATTGCTGCATTCATCTTTCCTTCTATCCTGACTAGTCCTCCAGCTCCTGCTACTGAAAAACATCCCCACAGCATGATGCTGCCACCACCATGCTTCACTGTAGGGATGGTATTATCCTGGTGATAAGCGGTGACTGGTTTTCTCCATATGCATGCCTGGCATTCACTCCAAAGAGTTAAATTTTAGTCTCATCAGACCAGAGAATTTAGTTTCTTATAGTCTGAGGGTTCTTCAGATGCCTTTTGGCAAATTCCTGGCAGAGAGGGGCTTCTGTCTCTACCATGCAAGCTTGATTGGTGGATTGCTGCACAGATGGTTGTCCTTCTGTAAGGTGTTCTTCTCTCCACGGAAGAACGCTGGAGCTCAGACAGAGTGACCATCGGGTTATTGATCACCTCCCTAACTAAGGCTTTTCTCCCCCAATCAATCAGCTTGGATGGAGGCCACTGTGCTCATTGGAACTTTCAGAGCAGCAGAAATGTTTCTGTAACCTTCCCCAGCCTTGTGCCTCGAGACAATTCTGTCTTGGAGGTCTACAGACAATTCCTTTGTCTTCATGCTTGGTTTGTGCTTTGACATGCACTGTCAACCCTGGGACCTTATATTGACTGGTGTACCCCTTTTCAAATCATGTCCAATCAATTGAATTTACCACAGGTGAACTCCAATGAAGCTGCTGAAACATCTCAAGAATGATTTGTGAAACACACACACAAGCACACACAATTCTAAATGAATCCTAAAATGTCAATTGTTAAATATGCTCTTTATTATGATTGATTATGTTTTTATACTAAATTATATAAAAAATAATTTTGATTAATCACATCCAAAATAAGTTTGTTTTGTCATAATTTAAGTGTGTATCGTGTATATTTATTATGTATATATAAATACAAACATGTATGCATATATTTGAGAAAATGTTTATTTATATTTAAATATAAAATATGAATATATGATAAAAAAAAATATCTATGTAACAAAAATTGTTCTTTATTGATGTTTCTATGTATATGTGTGTTTTATATATATGTAATAAATATATATATATATATATATATATATATATATATATATATATATATATATGTGTGTGTGTGTGTGTGTGTGTGTATATATACTATATTTATTTTACATTATATACAATTTAAAAAGCGATATGTTTCATAAAACCATAAAAACAATTTTTTTATCTTATTCCCAGTTAAAAAAAAATATTGTTGTCTTCCACAAATACAAAGCCCTTGCCAATGCACCATTTTCTTTCAAAACTCAATTCGTCATTATTCATTCGATAATATTCATGTTCTAAACGAATTCTTGATTCTACAAAAGCTTTAAACAAAATAATTACATTAACTTTCTGATCTTCTAAGTCAGCTCTGTATGCCTTCCAGATAGCTAATTTTGCCTGGCCGATTAGAAAATTGGAAAAAGTACAAATCTCTCTTTTTTTAAAAGAGTACTTGTAATTGTAACCATAAATAAACATTGCATTTGTAAAATTAAGTCCTAACCTGCTAAAAATCTTCTTAAACATATTAAAAAATGGCAATAATTTACGACATTCATAAAAAACATGAAAAACATCATCAAGTTTTTTACACACAGGACAGTAAGAAGAATCTGAAAAATTGCATTTAAACAGAAACACTCTTGATGACAAAGAACAGTGCAAAATTCGCCATTGTAAATCTCCAGACCTTTTTGGAAGAGGGTTTTTGTATAGTAAATGCCAAGAAGGCGAAATAATTCCAGATTCAGAGAACAAAGATCTCCATTTTGTATCTTTTCTTCCTTTTAACTGTCTAATAAAGAATAACTTAAGAGAGAGAGAGAGACATAACTTTTGTCAAAACAAACTTTCAATGTTTTGGACCAGGCAACCTTATCTGCAGAGAAACTTGGATATTTCAGCACGACAACAACCCAAAACACACAGCAAATGTGGTGAAGTAATGGTTAGCAGACAAAAACATTAACATTTTGCAGTGGCCCACCCCGAGTCCTGATTTAAACCCTACTGAGAATCTGTGAAGGAAGCCAAAGATCAGAGTGATGGCAAGAAGACCCTCCGACTTGAAAGAGTTGGAGGTCATCAAAAAATATGAAAAGGCGAAAACACCATTGGAGATATGCAAAAATCTGGTCAGCCCTCCCTCTCAATCTCCCTCTCCCTGACAGTTTTAACCAAGGGAAATGAACAACTTTTTTTCAGCTTCCCTAAACAATGCTTCCTCCTTAACGACAGCTGTGTGTTCATTCCGACTGTTTCTCCGAATGTAAACAGCCCCATTCAGACTTCTCATATCCATAACACAGAACAAAGGCTAGTGTTTCCTTTCTAATGCGCAGCCAGAGCCGCTGCAAATGATTGCAGAAACCAAATCCCAGATCATGCCTCGCATCCACCCGCCTGTCTCCCATTTTCTCCCGCGTTCTCCGTACCTCTCTGCAGTTAGTGCGCTCATTCATCTGCATCTTGGCAAGCGGAGATGTGTTTTCCACTCTTTCTGCCTCTACCGAAGCCAGTTTGTGTATGTACATGTGTTTTTTGTGTTGTGGAGATAATGCTCTGTGAATACAAGCATTGTTCTGGATCAGTCATAGTGCTGCTTGCTTAAACTCTCCAGCCTTTTTACAGGAGCCAAAGCATTACCCTGCTTTAAATCCACATGTTTTCATCGCGTCATCCTCTCGCTTATGCTGTAATTAGCGCAGGCTATCCTCTGGACAATGCTCTTCTCTCTCTGAAATCTGTCTGTCAGCATCTCGTCTTTATTCTTTCCTGTTTTGTTTGATCTGCACCTTAACTTTGGAGATTAAGCAAGAGTATTACTGTGATAAATGATGATGTTGTCAAATCCTCAGACATTCCACCCAAGTACATCTGTGATATCTGGAGAAGGTTATTTATCGGCTTTGCTGTTGGTCTTGGTAACGGTTGCTCAGCTGGCACTTCACCAAAGGTCACATTTGAAGTTTAGCTGACGAAATCTGATTATTTCAATTGAAAATTTAATGTTTAGTTTACCAGTTGAAGGTTTATAGAAAGTGTGGTGAAGAAATTACAAAAACACCAAACTTTTAGACAAAATCTGTTTATTTCTGTTTATTTTTGTTTGTTTGTTAAGTTCTCCAATTGAAAGTTTACAGTAGGTGTGGTGAAGAAATTATGAAAACCTTAAACTTTTAGACCAAACCTGATTATTTCAATGAGAAATTTAGTTTGTTAGGTTCTCTAGTTGAAGGTTTACAGAAAGTGTGGTAAAGAAATTATGAAAATGTCAAACTTTTAGCCGAAATCTGTTTATTCTAAATAGAAATTTAGTTTGTTAAGTTCTCCAGTTGAAAGTTTACAGAAAGTTTGGTGAAGAAATAATGAAAACGTCAAACTTTTAGACAAAATCGTCAAGCTTTTAGAAGAAATCTGAATAGAATTAGAATCAAATAGAAATGTAGTTTGTTAGGTTCTCCAGTTAAAAGTATACAGTAAGTGTGGTAAAGAAATGACAAAAAACTCAAACTTTTAGCCGAAATCTGTTTATTTCAATTAGAAATTTTGTTTGTTAGGTTCTCTAGTTGAAGGTTTACAGAAAGTGTGGTGAAGAAATGATGAAAATGTCAAACTTTTAGACGAAATCTGATTATTTCAGTTGGAAATTTTGTTTGTTAGGTTCTCCAGTTGAAGGTTTATAAAAAAGTGAGGTCAAGAAATTACAAGAACGTCAAAGTTTTAGATGAAATCTGATTATTTAAAATAGAAATTTTGTTTGTTAGGTTCTCCAGTTGAAAGTTTACAGAACGTGTGGTGAAGAAATGATGAAAATGTCAAACTTTTAGACGAAATCGTCAAACTTTTAGATGAAATCTGATTATTTATTTCAAATAGAAATTTAGTTTTTTAGGTCCTCCAGTTGAAGGTTTATAAAAAGTGAGGTGAAGAAATTAATTAAGTTTTAGACGAAATCTGATTATTTCAATAAGAAATTTAGTCTGTTAGGTTTTCTAGTTGAAGATTTACAGAAAGTGTGTCTGTGAGTGTGAGTATCTCTATAGTTAAGTTTTTATTCACCTATTTTTATGCACTTTTTTCATTATCACATACAAAATGCTTGATGGAAACGCCAAGATTATACATTTTGAAAATGTATTCAAATATATTTAAATATGTATTTGCGCATAAAAATCCTTTAAGCATAAATGAGTAGGATAAACGTTTTATTCCATATGTGCATAAATTACAGAATAAATTCCAGTATATGCGCAGTGAAAAAGCCTTGGGATTTTATTAAAGAGATCATGTAATGATTAAAATGGACAAGCAGTGGTCCGACCAAATTGTAAAACATTTAAAATGTTGTTTTGGTCGTTTTAAAATGAAGAAAATAAAAACTGTTATTATTGTTGTTATTATTGTATTATTGTTTGTATATAATTATATACAGTTGAAGTCAGAATTATTAGCCCCCCTTTAATTTTTTTTTCTCTTTTAAGTAGTTCCCATATGATGTTTAACAGTGCAAAATAATTTTCACAGTATGTCCGATGGTATTTTTATTTATTTATTTATTTTTTTGGAGAAAGTCATATTTGTTTTATTTTGGTTAAAATAAAAGCAGTTAGTAATTTTTTCAACACCATTTTAAGGTCAATATTATTAGCTCCTTTAAGTTAGATTTTTTTTCCGATAGTCTACAGAACAAACCATCATTATACAATAACTTGCCTTATTACCCGAACCTGCCTGTTTAACCTAATTAACCTTTAAGCCTTTAAATGTCACTTTAAGCTGTGTAGAAGTGTCAAGAAAAAAAAATCTAGTAAAATATTATTGACTGTCATCATGACAAAGAATTACTGTAATCTGTTTGATTTTTCTTTAAAAAGAGAATCATTTTAGTACAGTCAATAAATCTGTTTACACATTTGCATTGAAAGAGCAATTAACATGTAAAAATTAACAATACATTTAACAGTTTGAATTAAGGTCAAATTAGCCAGATCTATTTCAGTTGAAAATGCAAGTGGCAGGGAATGTGTACTGTATGTATCTTCAGATTCCACATGGACTTGTTCAAAGCTCGAACAAATTCATTTTCAAAGAGCACTCACCATTCACTTTCAAAGTTTCGGCATTGAAGTTAAAAAGAAAATATCCTTAAATGAACACACACACACACTCACACACTCACACATGTCTTAACAATCTGCAGGCCCGGCGGCCACCGAAGCGCTCAAGCATTCCATCTCTGACATAGAGCATCCTTTGTTTCCATGTTAGTGAATAAATGCATGTTAAATATTTACTTTACTCCAATGAGCGCTGCAATCTGATCGAGGTTTATGCCCCACACGTAACCTCAAATAGGCCTTACTCGAATCAGCACATGCCAGTTGAGACAAACTTTCGCATACTCGGGTTTCTTTTCCATCTTTCTGGGATAGAGGAAGTCGAACATTCCTATGTAATCCCAACAATCCTTCTGTTTTGTTTAGGTTTTTTGCTTCCACAGTTTGTTTCGTACAACATTCACTGTAAAAAGAAAACAAATGCTGGGTTTTACACAACCCTTTCATCTTGACACAAATTGATTGTTAACTTACAACTTTTTTTTTTTTTTTTTTTACAATTTTTAAGTAGATTGAACATAAAACAATCAAGTTTTACCTAAAAAAAACTTAAAGAACTGTGCTGTTTCAACTCATTTTAAATAAGTAGTTTGGACAAGCAGCATAAATATAGACTTTTCTTGAGGTATTTATTGGTATTCTTGTTTGTAAATACTAATTTTGCATAACAAAATACTAATTTAACTACAGATCTATAAATGCGTCTACATGTAAACTTCTTAACACCTTTCACTCCATCAACTTTCACTGTAAATAAAGTTCTGGGTTACACAAAATTATTTGATGTTGTCTCATCACAAATTAAAGTTAAGTTAAAGTTAATTCAATTGTTATCACAAATCTAAGTTTATTGAACATTAAAACTATTAAGTTTTCCCTAAAAAACTCAAATAACTGTTATTTCAACTCGTTTTGAGTAAGTAGTTTGGACAAGCAGCAAAAAAAAATAGTGTTCTCTTGAGATCAAATTAAATCAAATAAAGAAAAAATCAAATAAGTGAAATTTATAATGTTTTTGCAGTTGTTACTGCAAAAAAAACAAGAACTTTGTTTTTTAAACTAACTTTAAGTAAGTAATTTGGACCTTTATTTTTATTTCTTCACAGTTTTAAGTTGATTCAACATAAAACATTTAAGTTGCCCCCCCCCCCCCCCCCCCCCAAAAAAAAACTCAAGAAATGTGTCGATTTAACTCATTTTAAATAAGAAGTTTCTACAAGCAGAAAAAAATACAGGGTTTTCTTCAGGTGTTTATTGTTATAACGGTACATAAATACTAATTTTGCACTAAAAACACTAATTTATCTACAGATCGTTCGAGGTTACAGAAGTAACCCTTCGTTCCCCGAGGAGGGGAACGGAAGTGCCATGAATGGGAGGATTCGGATCAGAAGCCGCTTATCTGGAGAGTATTGAACGGGCCAATGAATGAAATTAATTGGCAGCGTAAGCTTGCGCAGGTGTGCGACATCTGCAATTATCTCAGCATATAAGCACACCTGAAGCCAGCAGACGCCATCCTTTTAAGCTGAAGAGACTTTCAAACAGCTAAGGGACAGTCATTATGGCGACGGAATATGGCACTTCCGTTCCCCTCCTCGGGGAACGAAGGGTTACTTCTGTAACCTCGAACGTTCCCCTTCGGTTGGGGAACTTCAGTGCCATGAATGGGAGAATATGGAAAGCGCCATAATGACTGCACCTTACCAACACCCCCGATGAGGAGATAGTCAAGCAAGCGTGACGCACCCACATCATGGGGGGCGCGGTCCTCCAACGTGTCCCTGGCCCTAATTTATCCTACTTCAACAGAAGTTTTACGGATTTAGATATATTTTTTGGGAAGTCGTGAGCATCTAGATAATTCTAGGAAATACGACAGTACGTTGGGAAGCGTGCAATCCCGATAGGGAGGACGCTGCGGAGGCCATCCGTTACCCAAGGGGGGATAGATGGCAGAATTTACCTATGGACTAGCCCTAAAAAGGGGGAGTACGCATAGCAAAGAGTGGTTAGCGGAGAGGGAAGACACGGGTCCGCCCAGGGGGGGGACTTAACCGTGGCGGAATAAGCATATGGGATCGCCTAGTGGGGATCACGCATAGCAGGCACCTATACCCAAAACGCGGGCTGACCAGCGGGCAGACCTACAACGTAGTGGGCCAGCAAGTGACTCCTCCGCTGAGTCAGTGCTGGGGGCCACGGAGGAATCTGCAGGGCTCACCTGACGGGGAACTTTACTGACAGATAAAAAAGGCGCCCGTACCTCCGTGTTAGGGAGAATGGCGCAGCAAGCGTGTTTCAACACCCTACCGAGTTGTCTCCTCAATCACCAAAGGGTTACCTAATACCCTTGAGGAAACCGGCTCCACTCGCAGATTGTAAAACCTTGCAAATGTGTTGGGTGTCGCCCAGCCCGCAGCTCTACAGATGTCTGTTAGAGAGGCGCCGCGTGCACGCGCCCAAGAGGATGCAACGCTCCGAGTGGAGTGTGCACGTACTCCCAGGGAGACACGGCTGACCTCGACTCGAATAAGCGAGTGAAATGGCATCCACAATCCAGTGGGATAATCTTTGTTTCGATACGGCACTTCCCTGCTGCCGACCGCCATAACAGACAAAGAGCTGCTCAGATGATCTAAAATTCTGAGTACGGTCCACATAAATGCGCAGAGCGCGAACTGGACAAAGTAAAGAAAGGGCTGGGTCTGCCTCCTCCGGGGGCAGCGCTTGCAGGTTCACTACCTTATCTCTAAAGGGGGTGGTAGGAACCTTGGGCACATAACCGGGGCGGGGTCTCAGGATAACGTGAGAGTAATCCGGCCCGAATTCCAGGCACGAGTCACTGACCGAAAATGCCTCCAGGTCCCCGACCCTCTTGATGGAGGCCAACGCAACCAGCAGAGCTGTCTTCAGGGACAGAAATCTTAGAGATACTGATTCGAGTGGCTCAAAGGGATCGGATCGCAGACTCGTGAGAACGAGGGCGAGATCCCAAGAGGGCATGAGAGGGGGGCGAGATGGATTAATTCGCATAGCACCCCTAAGGAACTGGATGACCAGGTTATGCTTTCCCACGGTGCCGCCAGCTACCGCGCTATGATAAGCGGAGATGGCGGCCACGTAAACCTTGAGAGTGGAGGGCGACAGCCTGCTGTCCAACTTCTCTTGAAGGAAAGAGAGCACAACACTAATCTGGCAACTTCGGGGGTCTTCTCTGCGAGAGACGCACCATTCAGTGAATAGACTCCACTTCAGGGCGTAGGCGCGCCTCGTGGAGGGGGCTCTAGCCTGAGTGATGGTATTAACCACCGCAGTCGGTAGGTTACCTAAGTCTTCCTCGCGTCTAGGGACCACACGTGGAGGTTCCAAAGATCGGGGCGAGGGTGCCAGATGGTGCCCTGTCCCTGAGAGAGTAGGTCCTCTCTCAAAGGGATCCGCCAGGGGAGGGCCGTCGCGAGGAGTGAGAGCTCTGATATCCAGGTCCGGTTGGGCCAAAGGGGCGCAACTAGCAGAACCTGTTCCTCGTCCTCCCTGACCTTGCACAGAAACTGCGCGAGCAGGCTCACTGGGGGAAACGCATACTTGCGCATGCCCCGAGGCCAGCTGTGGGCCAGTGCATCCGTGCCGAGAGAGCCCTCGGTCAGGGAAAAAAACAACTGGCAGTGAGCGTTCTCGGGGGAAGCAAACAGATCGATCTGGGCCTCCCCGAATCGCGCCCATATCAGCTGAACAGACTCGGGGTGGAGTCTCAATTCTCCAGGGCGTAACAGCTGTCGTGAGAGCGCATCGGCTGCACGATTGAGCGTGCCTGGGACGTGAATGGCGCGCAGCGATTTCAGCCGCGGGTGACTCCAGAGGAGCAGACGGCGGGCGAGCTGAGACATGCGGCGAGAGCGCATACCCCCCATGCGGTTGATATACGCCGCCGCCGCCGTACTGTCCGTCCTGACCAGCACGTGTTGCCGCTCCAGCACCGGTAAAAAGCGGTGGAGAGCGAGGAACACTGCCAACAGCTCTAGGCGATTGATATGCCAATGCAGCTGGGCACCCTTCCAGAGGCCCGCAGCCGCATGCCCGCGACACACGGCCCCCCAACCCGTGTTGGAAGCGTCTGTTGAAACAACAACATGGCTGGACGCCTGTCCTAGAGGCACACCGGCCTGTAGGAACGAGGGGTCGTTCCAAGGGCTGAGGGCGCAGCGACACAGCGCAGTAACCGAGAACCGGTGTGTGCCCGCGTGCCATGCGCGTCTGGGGACCCGATCGTGAAGCCAGTGCTGAAGTGGTCTCATATGGAGCAACCCGAGCGGCGTGACGGCGGCTGCGGATGCCATATGCCCCAGGAGCCTCTGAAAGAACTTCAGTGGGACCACTAGTTTGCTGTCGAGCTCCCTCAGACAGTTCAGCAACAGGCGAGCGCGTTCCTCGGAGAGGTGCGCTACCATGGTGATCGAGTCCAGCTCCATCCCGAGAAAAGAAATCCTCTGCACGGGGGCGAGTTTGCTCTTTTCTCGGTTGACCTGAAGCCCCAGTAGGCGGAGATGCCGAAGCACCTCGTCCCTGTGCATAATCAATTGCTCCCGCGAGTGGGCTAAAATCAGCCAGTCGTCGAGATAACCGAGTATGCGAATGCCCGCGAGCCGAAGGGGCGCTAGGGCACCCTCCGCGAGTTTGGTGAAGACCCGCGGAGACAGAGAGAGCCCGAAGGGGAGGACCTTGTACTGCCACGCTCGACCCTCGAACGCAAACCGCAGAAATTGGCGGTGGCGTGGAAGAATGGAGACATGGAAATACGCGTCCTTCAGGTCTATGGCTGCAAACCAATCCCGAGGACGAACGCATTGGAGAATGCGCCTCTGCGTGAGCATTCTGAACGGCAGCTTGTGCAGACAGCGGTTCAAAACGCGCAGATCTAGGATTGGCCGTGACCCACCGCTCTTTTTGGGTACGATGAAGTATGGGCTGTAAAACCCACTCTCCATCTCGGCTGGAGGAACCGGCTCGATTGCACCCTTCGCCAGGAGGGCAGCAATCTCCTCTCGCAAGACAAGGGCGGACAGGGGGTTGACCCTGGAGAAATACACGCCCGTAAACTTGGGGGGCCGTTTCGCGAACTGAATCGCGTAACCGAGTCTGATTGTGCGTATGAGCCACCGCGAGGGGCTGGCCCGCGCTAACCAGGCAGGCAGAGCCCTCGCTAATGGAGTCATCGCTACAATCGCTGACGTACCAGCGGTGGGGCAGCGCGGAGTGGGTGTGCTGATCCGAGAAGCACGAGGGTCCCGCGGAAAAGCTGGAGGAGAGCGATTCGCTCTGGCTCCGCACCCTGACTCCGGAGAGGGGGCTGGAGGGCTGAGGGAAGGGAGACCGTCCCCCCAGCGCTCGTGAGCCACTGGCGAAGCACGTAGAGTCTGCGAGCCGGAAGGCAGCGCGTCCCGGACTGGCAGAACTCGTGCAGTCACATCCGGGGAAGGGAAAAAGTGCTCTTTTACTGATGTTTTGGTGGCACTGAAAAGTACCGTTGTTATCGGGGCCCCGCCCTCCAGCGGGGAAAGAGCAAGTTTCCTCTTCTCCGGATGGCCTGTCTCAGGGACGCTTCGCGGTCCGTTTACCGGACTTAACGGCGCCCTGGGCAGGAGGGGCTGCCTGCTTTCGAGGTGAACGCCGCGCCCGCTTGGCCGGAGGCGCAGGCGGGGGCGGGGCAGCACTCGTTGGCGGGCGCCCTCGGCGAGGAACAGCGGAGGTGGATGGCTCGGCGGGCGGAGCGGGCTTACGGCCACGCCGATAGATGACATTGCCCATCGCATCCGACTGCTCTTTCACCGCCTTGAATTCCTGGGTGAATTCACCGACGGTGTCGCCGAACAGGCCAGCCTGGGATATGGGCGAGTCAAGAAAGCGAACTTTGTCAACGTCGCGCATATCGGCCAGGTTTAGCCAGAGGTGGCGTTCCTGAACCACAAGTGTGGACATCGTCCTCCCCAGCGCACACGCGGCGGACTTAGTAGTCCGAAGAGCATAGTCGGTCGCGGTGCGCAGCTCATGTAATAAGCTTGGGTTGGACCCGCCCTCGTGCAGCTCGGCCAGCGCCTGCGCTTGGTAGCGCTGGTAGGTGGCCATCGCGTGCAAAGCAGAAGCAGCCTGGCCCGCAGCCTTATAAGCTCTGGCTCCGAGGGAGGCAGACAACCTACAGGCTTTGGACGGGAGGCGGGGCAAACCCCGCCACGTAGAGGCGCCGCGCGGACAAAGATTGACCGCGATAGCGCGCTCCACTGACGGGATCGCCTCATACCCCCTGGCAGCTCCGCCGTCAAGGGCGGTGAGGGCGGAGGCACTCGCAGCACGGGCAGAGAAAGGTGCCCTCCAGGACTGCGTGAGCCTACTGTGCACTTCCGGGAAGAAGGGGACAAGAGGCTTCGAAGGCTTCGCCTTCTGGTCCTCTACGTAGCACCCATCTAGTCGGTCCGGCCGCGGAGCTGGGGGATAAACCATCTCCAACCCCACGGCCGAAGCAGCCCGGGAAAGCACGGCTAACATGTCCGCTTCAGGATCCGATTTGACAGCGCTCACCTGCCCGGAGGGGGCGAGCGGGTCCGGATCTTCGTCGGACAGTGAAAGCCCACCCTCCGATGCCGCGGAGGACATCTGATCTCCGGTGTCAGCGAGTGTGAGAGCTACCATCTGGTTAGACGGATCACTCTCACCACCCGAAGCTTGGATGGAGCGCCGTGAGGAGCGAGAGGTCCGCGAGCCCGTGGGCGGCGGATTAGCTCCCGCTGAAACCCTCAGATCTGCCCGAGCGCCCGCTGCTTTTTTAGAACAGGAGGCAACTGGGGTGGCTCGCTCTCTTGCGAAAGTTAGCCGCGATCTTAGCTGTGCAACGGTCATGGCATCGCAATGACGACATGAACCGCCCGCGAGCACCGCATTAACATGCTGGACCCCCAAACATGCAATGCAGTGATCGTGTCCATCATCCGGAGACAGGAAACCCCCGCATCCAGAAACGCACAGTCGGAGCGCCATCCTGAAAAGGACGTGCTGCACGACTGTGTTGCTCTTTTAGGAAAGTTGCAACTATACGCACCGCTCTGGAGGACCGGACCCAAAGAACCGCAGGCAAGGGAGTAACCCAGCTCGACCGTCTGCCACCGCGAAGACCCACTCTGGACCGGGAGACACACTCGTTCGCTCTGAAGTGCTGATCAGCAAGAGGAACCCTCATCGACTCACTCAGAAAGGATCTGAAGCGAAAAGGAAGGAGTCTGCTGGCTTCAGGTGTGCTTATATGCTGAGATAATTGCAGATGTCGCACACCTGCGCAAGCTTACGCTGCCAATTAATTTCATTCATTGGCCCGTTCAATACTCTCCAGATAAGCGGCTTCTGATCCGAATCCTCCCATTCATGGCACTGAAGTTCCCCAACCGAAGGGGAACTATTAATACGTCTACATGTAAACTTCTCTTTACTCCATCCACCTTCACTGTAACAAAATGCTGGGTTCCCCACAATTCCTTTATCTTGTCTCAACACAAATCAATTAAGTTCACTTAACACTTTTTACATTTTTAAGTAGATTTAACATAAAACAATTAATTTGTCCCTTTAAAAAACCTAAGGAGCAGTGTTGTTTCAACTCATTTTAAAAAGTATTTTGGACAAGCAGCAAAAATAAAGTGTTTTCTTGAGGTGTTTATTGTTATTACTGTACCTAAATGCTAATTTTGCATTTAAAAAACTAATTTAATATAGATCTTTTTATTACGTCTATATGTAAACTTTTCTTAACTTCTCTAAATACTATTTTATCTATAAATCTATTAAAACATTTGGTCCCACTTTATATTAAGTGTCCTTAACTACTATGTACTTACCTCAAAAAAATAAATGCAGTGTACTTACTGTGTTTATAATGTATTTGAGAACACTTGTGGCGCTTTTGAGTTGGGATAGAGGTTGGGTTATGGACAGGTTTGGTGGTATGGGTAGGTTTAAGGGTGGGTTAAGGTGTACGGGATGGTCAACAGTGTATTTACAAATGTAATTACAAAAGTTAGTTACAGATGTAATTACATACATGTATTTAATCGAGCATAAGTACAAAGTAAATACATGTATTTACACAATAAGTACATTGTAACAAACTATTAGTTGCTATGTAAGTACATATTAGTCAAGGCCACTTTATATAAAGTGGGACCAAACATTTATATTTAAACTTTTCCACACATCTCAGTCCATCAACCTTCACTGTGAAAAATGCTGGGTTCCACACAATTCCCTCATCTTATCTCAATGCCATACGTCTATATGTAAACTTCTCCACACATTTTTTTAGCAGTCTTCACTGTAATGCAGGGTTCCACACAATTCCCTCAAAATAAGTTGTTCAAACAAGCTGCAGGCATCATCATTGGAGTGTTTGATTAATCTTTCCATCATCGTTGTTTTCCTGCTGAAGTGAAGTGCTGCTCTTGATAGTGTATTTGTTGTATATGTCAGTGTGTGAGATACTGACCCTTTTACGTATGTGGTGTGTAAAGCTTTGTCACCACTGACCTCTCTCGCATGTTATGTATAAACACAATGCCTCTCCCAGAGATGCTTAGAAGAGAGAGCGAATGTGTGTGTGTGTGTGTGTGTGTGTGTGTGTGTTCCTGTCTGCTCTCAGCAGGATTAACTCATATTTGCTACGTGTGGTTTTTGGAGGGCTTCTGAAAAGGCTAAGTAAACAGTCTATGATGAATGGTTTGGCTGTTTCCCCCGGTGCTGATGCACACAATCACCTCACTATCCCTGACTGGGTGTGGCCCACACAGCTGACCACAATGAGCTCTGTGCGCCAGACAACGCTCCCCATGAAACCCAATCCGGCTAAGGAAGCAACTCTTCCACCCCCCACCCCCCCCCCCCTCCTCCTCCTCCTCACCCCGACTCTAGAAATAACCAGAGAACTTTTCCTGAAATCAAATATATTTCCTAGTGCTTTACCGAGCGGTAACTACTCCTTGCCAAAGAGAAACAGAGAGAGGAATATTTAGCTGTGAGATGTGTGGCATGTCGCTTTTATGTCTGTGCTTCACAAATGAACATATGGAGCAAAAATAGTGCCAAAGGGATTTGAAATAAAAAGCTTGTTAAATAGCAGTAACTAGGGAAAAACAAACACACACACACACACACACACACACACACACACACACACATATATATATATATATATATATATATATATATATATATATATATATATATATATATATATATATATATATATATATATATTTATATATATATATATATATATATATATATATATATATATATATATATATATATATATATATATATATATATATATATATATAATGCATTGATTTAACAAGTGCTTGCTTGTAATTGCCAGGGTTTGTATTTTTAGGCCCTGAAATTTACCGTACATTATTACTTCAGCTAAAAATATTTTGCATACATTTTTAAATCTAAATGTAATATTTTATAATTATCTTCCAGAGTTCACTTCCAAAATATTAATTTCAGTTCAAAAGATTGTAAGCACTTGTTGAAATTGACCACAAACAAATTTCACAAACATTCTCATGCTTAAATTCAATGCTACATATTCACCTTCCCTTTTTCACTTCAAAACCATTCATTTCAGTTCAAAAGATTGTAAGCACTTGCTAATTCAATGCATTTTTTTCAGTTACTGCTGTCAGTTAATGCAGTAACTGAATATTTATATATATATATATATATATATATATATATATATATATATATATATATATATATATATATATATATATATATATATATATATATATATATATATATATATATATATATATATATATATGGAATTTAAGAATAAAAATGCATGTGAAATACTTTTAGTATTGAAATATTCACATCCTAAATAAAAATCTATGGTCAATTTCAGGACCTGAATGCATTATACACACACACACACACACACACACACACACACACACACACACATATATATATATATATATATATATATATATATATATATATATATATATATAAGTGTGCAAAGAAAATGTCCCTCACACCATTACACCACCACCACCAGCCTAAACCCTTGATACAAGGCAGGATGGATCCATGCTTTTATGTTGTTGACGCCAAATTCTGACCCTACCATCCAAATGTCACAGCAAAAATCCAGACCAGGCAATGTTTTTCCAATCTTCTATTGTCCAATTTTGGTGAGCCTGTGCAAACTGTAGCTTCAGTTTCCTGTTCTTAGTTGACAGGAGTCTGCTGCTGTGGCCCATCCGCTTCAAGGTTGGACGTGTTGTGCATTCAGAGATGCTTTTCTGCATACCTCGGTTGTAACTAGTCCTTATTTGAGTTAATGTTGTATTTCTATCAGCGCGAACCAGTCTGGTAATTTTTGTCTGACCTCTGGCAAAAACAAGGCATTTGTGCCCACAGAGCTGCCACTCAATTGAATTTTTTTTCTGACCCTTTTCTGTAACCCAAGAGATGGTTGTGTTTGAAAATGCCAGTAGATCAGCAGTTTCTGAAATCTTCAGACCAGCCTGTCTGTCACCAACAACCATGCCACGTTCAAAGTCACTTAAATCACCTTTTTTTCCTATTCTGATGCTCGGTTTGAACTGCAGCAGATCATCTTGTCCATGTCTATATGCCAAAATGCATTGAGTTGCTGCCATGTGATTGGCTAATTAGAAATTTGCATTAACCAGAAGGTGGACAGGTTTACCTAATAAAGTGGCCGGTGAGTGAATGTATGTAAATATGTCATTTGCGTCTTTCAGATGAGACGTTAAACCGAGGTCCCGTCTCTCTGTGGTCGTTAAAAATCCCAGGATGTCCTTCGAAAAAGAGTAGGGGTTTAACCCCGGCATCCTGGCCAAATCTGCCCTCTGGCCTCAGTCCATCATGGCCTCCTAACCTTCCCCATATCATAATTGGCATATCATCACTGTCTCCTCTCCACCAATCAGCTGGTGTGTGGTGTGCGGTCTGTCGCGTCATCCAGGTTGATGCTGCACACTGGTGGTGGATGAGGAGATTCCTCCCATTGTGTAAAGCGCTTTGAGTGCCCAGAAAAGCGCTATATAAATGTAAGGAATTATTAATTATTTGCAACACTTGTAAAATGCAGATTTTTACATAAGGTGCACATGGAATGTGCTTAAATTATGTTTAAATATGAGATTGGATTCTACTGTACACATACCGAGACCAGATCCTGCGATACTCCATAACACACCTAGAATAAGACAAATGTGTGTATAGTGAAGTTATAAATAGTGTGTTTACAGTATGTGTGTGTTCAAGGTCAGGAAGAACTGATTCACAAGGCTTTGTTTGAATGTGTCAAAGAGCTAAAACTATGCAGAGTAAAGTGGGAAGTAATTCATCAGCAGGGACTGCTTGTGTTTGCTGGTTAGGGTGTATGTTTGATAGATGATTGAGTTGAAGTCATTGACAGCTCTCTAAAGCATGCAGGAATAACAGGTTTTGAATAGATTTATTGTAGGGACTGATATCAGGTGGACTTTCGTCCCCTGTTTAAAAGATTTGGATGTTTCATAATTTTCTCTATTGTATCTTTTTCATGCACAATGTTTAATAAGCAGTGTTGTGCAAGTTACTTCCAAACTGTAATACATTACAGTTATTTTAAACTAATCCCTTACCTTTCAACATTACTGTCTCAGAATTGTAATATGTTACATGACTCATATTACTTTTTAGTTACTTTCACCCAAACAACTACAGAGTTAGAAATTGTAGAACAAAATGTACTGCAGAGCATTTTACATCCAGTAAAAAGCGACATGATGTAGCAGAATGACTGTGACCCATCCAGGCTACTACCAATATAGGATACAGGGTGGGCCATTTATATGGATACACCTTAATAAAATGGGAATGGTTGGTGATATTAACGTCCTGTCTGTGGCACATTGGTATGTGTGTGGGGGCAAACTTTTCAAGATGGGTGGTGACCATGCTGGCCATCTTGGATCCAACTTTTGTTTTTTTCAATTGAAAGAGGGTCATTTGACACATCAAACTTATTGGGAATTTCACAAGAAATCTCACAACAATTTGTTACTTTTTGATTTAGTGGCTACGGACAACATTGTGCGCAGGACAGGGCAGCCGAAGCGACTCCCTTCAGATTCAACACGCATGATCGCGTTCATCATGTTTGAACTGACCATTCTGAAGAATGGCTGTATTTCACAAGGATTCTGGCACAACAACGTGAAGCATACGCTTTACAAAAGTTGCTTTTAAGGGGGAAACAAGTCAAACTTACTAAACATTGGAGGGCGCGTGCTGAAAGGCAGAGGAATGGGCTGTCTTTGACAGCTCGTGACTTCATCTGGCACTTTCTGAGTACATTTACATGGACACCAATACTCCGATTTCAATATGATTAAGATAATACTGTTATTAAGAGTCTACCATGTAAACAGTGATTTTGATTACCTTAAAGGACCATCAAGTCACGAAATGTGGAGGTTTTTCTTTCCGTTCGCCATGCGGTGTCAAATTTCATTCAAACAAAAGTTGAAAGTAAAAAATGAAACACCCGAAATTAGATTAAACTCTGAAGGAAACACTGGAGAGCCTGGTAATGTGACATTAATTGTTTTATACTGAAACTTGCCTTAAAAAAGTGCTGTCTTGGTCTTATCCATATTTCTTTGCATGTTGAACACACTACGACCACAACAGGAAATAAAAAAAAACTGCAACTGCGTTAATTGCGTAAATTTTTTTAACGCGTTAAATATTTCAAATTAATCGCATGCGTTAACGCACTAATTTTGACAGCACTAATTTTGACAGCACCAATTTTGACAACACCAATTTTAATACAAGTAAATATAAAACTGTGTATAAAAAGCATTGTCAATGTACCATGATGCACTGAATTATCGAATTAAACCGAATCGATGGCATGATAACCGCAACGGAACCGAACCGTGAGACCAGTGTAGGTTCACAGCTCTACCGTACAATGGCCCAGCCAATCACCTGACTTGAATCCAATAGAAAGTACGAAATAAAGGTCAGGTTTGATAGACAAGACCCACAGAACCATCAAGATTTTTAAACTTTTATTTTTATGTTTGTGTTGTTTGGGCTTTTACCAAAATCTGGTTCAATTCCATGTCAACAGCTCCTTTAGAAATATTATTCACAGAAATAAAACACAACATATTTTCCCCGTTGTATGTCATTATAAAATATTCAAAATGTCAATAAAAATCCCTTTAAACATCAAAACTTCATATCAGGGTGTCAAAATGCAGTTTGAGGTGCAAATAAATGTCAAAAAATGAGGTCACAGTTTATTTTGATGGTCTGTTTGTTAATTTTAAGTTACATTGCATCTACATGCCAACTGACTGTTAGGTAGAGGTTGGGGTTAGGGTTAGTGTAAGTTGACATGTATTGCAAAGTTTCTTATAGTCAGTTAAATGTCTGTTGAAGGAGCAGTATCAACAGATATTAAGCAGACAGTCTACTAATACTTAAATGGAACATCAAAATAAAGTGTTACCATAAATAGTAATTAGAAGAGATTTTCGACACTATACAAAAGTGTATGTGACAAATAAAGGCCTGATTTTTATTTGATTTTTACAGTTTATAAAGCATTACCCTTCTGTTTCTTACAACTATTGTAGTGTTATTATTTTTAATCATTTATAGTGTTTAATTTAGCCATCTCATTAACCTACATGTGTCATTGAGTGTGTTCACTGCGGTTGTCATGAGTGGTGGAACCTGCCGTTAATGTCTTTTCCAGTTTGATTTCTGAATAAAAGGTAGACGGTAAAGTGTTATATGGCATGACCCTCGGGAGATATGGTTGTCTTCTGATTTCCTCTCTCCGCTTCCCATTACTTGTCGTTTTGCTCAAGAGAGTGTCAAAGAGCTATGAGGCTGTCGAAACAGAAACCGGATGACAGACGGAGACTACAGGACATGGGCTATCAGGTGTTGAGAAGAGGGATTCAGGGTGAACGCAATGGGATCTGCTGATATGTCAGATGAGGGCACATCAGGCCAGCTTTAAAGAGATGATGGCTCTCTGAACGCTCTTGTTGAGTTGATGGATGCGGTAAAGTGGAAGCAGATAGTGAGAGAAGGAACAGAAAGAAGAAGTTGGACACATAGGCTGGCAAAAGGATGCTCTCATCAATCTATCTGACAACCTCTGCTCCGATATCCTGTTGAGAATACATACAGTGGGGGAAATAAGAATTGAACACGTCACCATTTTTCTCAGAAAACATACTTCTAAAGTTGCTGTTGACTTGAAATTTTCGAAGTGTTATTAACACCCAGAGGAATCCATACATGTAAAGGAAACAAAACTCATTAGTTTACAAATGAAGTTATGCATAATAAAATAAAATGACGCAGGGAAAAAGTATTGAACACATGAAGAAAGGAAGGTGTAGAAAAGCAGTGAAAGCCCAGACAGCAGCTGAAACCTCTCAGTAGTTCTTCAGCAAACCTCTGCCCTTTATCAGTGTAAATTAATATTAGCTGTATAGTTTTCATCATGTTTATATAAACACAATTACAGTTTCTTAAAGTTACAGACATTATCATTTTGTGTGCCTAATTGTTTTGACGTTGCAGATTCTGCAGTGTGACTGTTGCTGATGCGCACATTGCGATATCCATGCTGGAACAATATATTGTGCAGCCCTAGTGTAGGGTGAATTATTAATGACAGAGTTTTCAGTTTAGGGTGAAATGTGCTTTTAAGACAGTTTACAAATTAAACACAATTTAAGGCCAGGACACACCAAACTAATGGTCAGCTGTTTTATCTAGTCAGGCCGTCGGTCAGGCCACACCAGAAGGTGGGTCTAAATCTATACTCAAGCAAAAGTACAAGTAGTAATCTTAAAAGTTACTTGAATAAGAGTAAAAAAAAATCTAATTCAAATTCAAAAAATGGCGTAATAATCAAGGGACTTTGCTGCCCTACATGCAGCAGGCGCAATGATATTATGCAGCTCCTGAAATCATGGTTTAGGGTGTTCTGAGTGGTTGCTAGGTGGTCGCTGCCCTGGATTCAGCAGACACAATGATATGCAGCTCCTGTAAATAGTACCCAGCTAGCTAACTAGGTAACCATGCTGTGTAATATCATTGTGCCTGCTGCAGCCATGGCAGCAAAGTCTCTTGATTATTACGCCGGAATTAGAGTATAGTTCCTATACTGATCTTGAACAACTTACCAATGGGATTGCTAGGTGGTTGCTAAGGCGTTGCTAGGTGATTGCTAAGACATTGCTTGGCGGTTGCAAGGGTGTTCAGAGGGGTTGCTTGGCAGTTGCTGAGGCATTTCTAGGCAGTTGCTAGGGTGTTCTAAGTGGTTCCTATGCGGTTAGTTGATCATTTGGAAAAGTGCCAGAGGGTTGGTTTTTCTGATGAGTCATCTGTTGATCTGCATCCCAATCATCACAAATACTGCAGAAGATCTATTGGAACCCGCATGGACCCGAGATTCTTATAGAAATCAGTCAAGTTTGGTGAAGGAAAAAAATCATGGTTTAGGGTGTTCTGAGTGGTTGCTAGGTGGTCGCTGCCCTGGATTCAGCAGGCACAATGATATGCAGCTCCTGTAAATAGTACCCAGCTAGCTAACTAGGTAACCATGCTGTGTAATATCATTGTGCCTGCTGCAGCCATGGCAGCAAAGTCTCATGATTATTACGCCGGAATTAGAGTATAGTTCCTATACTGATCTTGAACAGCAACTTTTCATAGGGATTGCTAGGTGGTTGCTAAGGCATTGCTAGGTTATTGCTAAGACATTGCTAGGCGGTTGCAAGTGTGTTCAGAGGGGTTGCTTGGCAGTTGCTGAGGCATTTCTAGGCAGTTGCTAGGGTGTTCTAAAAGGTTCCTATGCGGTTAGTTGATCATTTGGAAAAGTGCCAGAGGGTTGGTTTTTCTGATGAGTCATCTGTTGATCTGCATCCCAATCATCACAAATACTGCAGAAGATCTATTGGAACCCGCATGGACCCGAGATTCTTTTAGAAATCAGTCAAGTTTGGTGAAGGAAAAAATCATGGTTTAGGGTGTTCTGAGTGGTTGCTAGGCGGTCGCTGCCCTGGATTCAGCTGGCACAATGATATGCAGCTCCTGTAAATAGTACCCAGCTAGCTAACTAGGTAACCATGCTGTGTAATATCATTGTGCCTGCTGCAGCCATGGCAGCAAAGTCTCTTGATTATTACGCCTGAATTAGAGTATAGTTCCTATACTGATCTTGAACAGCAACTTTTCATAGGGATTGCTAGGTGGTTGCTGAGGCATTGCTAGGTGATTGCTAAGACATTGCTAGGCGGTTGCAAGGGTAGCTATGAAAGCATCAGCACCAGCAAACCAGCTTTACAAAGAAAAGTGCCTAACAAGTCCTACAGAGCAATCCAGTGTAAACAATCGCAAGCAAAATCTCTTATAGATGTTTAAAGGGATATTCTTCATTCAGTTCATAAACTGTATGGACAGCATCTGTGGCCACATGGTGGGATGTTTTCCTTTTTTTTTGTTACTATTTCCACATTTTGAACTTTCCTATATTAAGAATACAAACATTATTTATGAGTTTGTTTTTCATAAAGTTCCAAATCAGCTTCACAACCCCTGGCTTGTGTCCTTGTGTAACTTGCACACATACACACATTATCCACTCACAGCCTGTGGAGAAGAGAGGAAGGATAAGCTACCTCCAAATATATGCTTTGCATATCTCCCATGACCAGAATGTGTGTGTGTATATTTGAGGAAGTATGAACTCGAGGGATCCATCAATACATCTCAACTGTAGTGTTTCTGAGTGTGAGCGGAGAAACACTTCCAGATGTGATCCAGATAAGCACTTTTTTTCCATGTCATGGCTGGAGGAGAGTTTGGCCAGTCGTCCTGAACTCTGCTTATATCAAAGTGATTTAAAGGCCGGGGAATCAGGGAATATGTTGTTTGGGAACCTAATGTTAGCTAAGATTAGCAAATGTATTGCTCATTTCTAGCTAAAGGGATAGTTCAGCTATAAATTAAAATGCTGGTAATTTGCAAGATATACACTACCTCACAACAGTCTTGTCAACAAATAATAACTAAATATCTAGATGATCACTTGGAAAAGTGGCAGAAGGTTGATTTTTCTGATGAATCATCTGTTGAACTGCATCCCAATCATCACAAATACTGCAGGAGACCTATGGGAACCCAAGATTCTCACAGAAATCAGTCAAGTTTGATGAAGGAAAAATCATGGTTTGGGGTTACATTCATTATGGGGGCATGTGAGAGATCTGCAGAGTAGATGGCAACATCAACAGCCTGAGGTATCAAGACATTTGTGCTGCCCATTACATTACATACCACAGGAGAGGGCAAATTCTTCAGTTGGATAGTGCTCCTTCTCATACTTCAGCCTCCACATCAAAGCTCCTGAAAGCAAAGAAAGTCAAGGTGCTCCAGAATTGCCCAGCCCAGTCACCAGACATGAACAATATTGAGTATGTTTGGGGTAAGATGAAAGAGGAGACGTTGAAGATGAATCCAAAGAGTCTTGATGAACTCTGGGAGTCCTGCAAGAACACTTTCTTTGCCATTTCAAATGATTTTATTAATAAGTTGAGTTATTGCAGAGATGTATGGATGCAGTCCTCTAAGCTCATGGGAGTCCTACACAATATTATTTCTTTTCCCACTGCACCTGGACAGTCAGACCTTACTGTCCTAATTACATAATTAAAAATCAAGGCATGATCATATTTTATTTTGGTAAAATAAGCGTAATCTAGATGCCTTTACCTTTCATATTAGCCACTTCTGATACCAAATGATTAACTAGAATTCAAGTTATTATTCGTTGTTCCTAAAACTTGGATAGACAACTAAACGTTTTTGTGTTGTACTTGTGATACAAAGCGCTCGGGTTCAAATCTGGTGAAGCACACCTCCACAAAAGAAATAAAAACAATGTAGAATCAAAATTACACTATGTGCTAAACACTATTGGTTGGGTTTAGGGAAGGGTTTAGGTCAGTGGTTGGCTTAGTGATCTGTAAAACAAGCCCTGACTCTTCATGAATGTGTGCAGACGTTTATCTAAAATGTAAAACAAAGCTTACCATAAGTAACATATTATAGATTTGCAGAAATCTAGAAAGTGCCCTCTAGTGGATTTGATATCTGAAATGAGCAATGAAACGCACCCGGAAATATGCATTTCACATGTCGCAAAAATGTAGTCTGGGGCTATTTCCATAGCCTCCAATAGTTCCAAGCCTGGGCTGGAACTTATTACAATTTAATCACAAAATACAAACACCAATGGCCATGGTTTCGTCTAAAAATCAGTACTGCTATACAATAGTTTACATTTTGGGGTGTTATTGTTAATGTTATTCCTTTTATGATGACGCTCGATTCACACCGAGCTTCAGCATCAATGGTTGATGGTCTGTCTGAAGTTGGGGCCAATGAAATTAGTCCGCAATCGGCTACTGTCTGACCTGGGGTATTTGCATAACACGATCTGATTGGCTGATGCTTCGGTTGGCAATTGAAAAGTTTAGAACTTCTACAGTGAACAACCCTACTGAAGCGGCACTGACGGATCCACAGTTTAGTTTGGCAACGCTTGGAAGCATTGACATTAACGCCCCATTCACACAGGTTGTTAATGTAAACCAATGGATTCTTTCTTTTAAGTGTTGCTAGGTTCATAGATGGTTACCATGCATATAATCCACAAGACAAAATAATATCTGAGTTATAAAAGTAAGCTGATTTAGAAGTGTTGACCCTAATAATGTGTCCTTGCTTGTTTAATTTCCTTGTTCTTCCAAAAAAGTGTCCAGATCCCTCATATTGTTAGTATTTTCAGACATGTTTTACATCTTTGAACTCTTACCAACAGTTACTGTGCTTTTAGATCTTTTTTTGTTACTTTAGGGACAACTGAGGGACTCATTTGTCATAATCAGACAAACATTTACTCAAGAAGGCTCGCATATTTATGAGATACACACTCATTGCCAATGTATTATGGCTAATATTAAGTTGATGCCACTTTCACCTTTAGAACTGCACTGTTTGTGTGGTAGAGATTCAGTGGGATACTGGAAACGTTCCTCAGAGAATTTGGTTAATTTTTTACATGATGGTAGAATGCAAATTTTGTTGGCTGCACATCAATGATGCGAATCTCCATCCCAAAGGCGCTCTGGTGGATTGAGGGCAGGTGACTGTGGAGGATGTTTGGGTTTGCTGAACACATTGTCATGCTTAAGAAGTTAGGTTGAGATGATGTGAGCTTTGTCACATGGCATTTAATCTTGCTGAAAGGATCCAAACCTTACAAAGCCAGCAGTGTGGTGTGAAAACGACCCAAAGACGGCAGAAAATGCAACAATGTATCATTAATTGCCCTTGCTCCAGACCAAATGAAGCGAACTACAGATGTGAAAGCACCCTAAAACAGGGCTATACAATATTCTGATTGCGCTACAGCTACTCTGAGGGTGCTTTCACAGCTACACTTTTGTTTCGGAACCTGTCTCGTTTGCCCAGTTAGCACGGTTCGTTTGGCATATGTGAAACCACCAATCGCTCTTGGATCAGCGGCAAATCAATCGCTCCGAGATCGCTTGAATAAGGTGGTCTCGGCTCGATTGAAACGAACTCTGGAGTGAATCGATTGCAGTGAGAAAGCGGATCCCCGCGCGGAGTTATGTCACTGTTTTGTATGGATATGTAACAGGCATACGGTTATATGAAGAGAAAATTATGAGTAGGGCGTCTCCCTCTCGGTCCTCAAATAGGCTACGTCGCGCACCCTTTTCACCTCTCCCCGCCGCATCTCTCCTCACTCTTCAGACACGTCCACGGGCGTAAATCCCCGGGCTTAGTAAATTTCAGTAAGTAAGTAGGGAATTTTATCCAACTTAAATAAAGCGATTCTCTTCAATGTGGTTAATAAGGACTCATTCATAAATTATTTGCAGCAAAAATGCTGATTACCTGTTTTTTTGTATGATTGTTTCTATTCTGTTCTTAAGTGACTCAATTAATTTGAAATAAAAAATGTCCTTGTTTTTATTGTTGTGATTATTTTTATTATAGTTTTACAATATATATGTAAAGTACTTTGAATTGCCATTGTGTATAAGATGTGCTACAGTGTAAATAAACTTGCCTGTCAGTGTCATGCATTGGATAAAATGACAGAGAAAATGGACATGAGATCGTTTTTCAGTGCAGCTAAATGCCAAGTACAAAAAGTTTACATATTAAGCAATTTGGCTTTAAGAATGAGTGCTTATGAAAATACTAATGTCACAATATTAATCACAGGCAAAGAAAGGAGGAAGAAATGATTGAGGAACAGGCAGAGCAGGGTCAGTCAGATGTACAGTGTCAGGTAAGGGTGTTTTAAAATGTTTTTGAAGTTGTGGCTGTTTAGCAGATGAACTTCACAGACTCACCTATTTACAACATGATCGGTCAATTTAACAAGTGTAATGTAAACTAGTTATTATAAGTATGGAAAATGTCTTTTCCTGCATTTATTCTGCTTCGGGAGTCAGTCTGTTGACTGTAAACAACACAACAAACAATGCAATAAATAGTTTTTAAGAAAAAAATGCTTTATCTTTGAACCTGATAAAAACTTTGAAAAATAATCATAATGACGTAGTCTCCATGCTATAATAATAATAATGATGAAACCATTTTTAACTGCGGGGACATATCTTTATTAGTACAATTCCGCTGTATTATTTGTGTCCCCTTCAAAAAAATGCTTCAAAGAAATTTTATATTTATTGTCCCCCCCTACTGTTATATCAGATTTACGCCCATGGACACGTCGCGTGCACCTTGTCAAACACTACCAAACTACCATCTCTCCTGACAGCTGAGCGGGACAATAAACCCTGACACTCTGACCAATGTGAGGAGAGTTTTGTCAAACTTTGCAGTGTGAAAGCGAACCACACCAAGAGCAAAGAGCAACAATGTAACATTTGTAATCTCTGTATCAGAACAACTGAATCGATGATTCACAGGTGTGAAAGCACCGTAAGTCCCAGTTTAGCACCAACATCTCTGTTTTTGAACAGCAGCGAACCGATTAGTGTGTTATTTTTGCTTCCTATGTGTATTAAATGTTTGCTCAGTCAGTGTATCCGTTTACATAATCATAATTTTTGGTGCACAATATCCTAATTTACCAAGTTCACAGTTTTTCCCATAAATTCCCATTAAATCATTTTATAGTTAGTTTCCTTGGAAAGTTTCCAGCCTTGAAAAATCCCGAAATTTTGCAACCCTACCACATGATATGATTTTATTAGCATGCTTGTGTCACGATACAATATTATTGTGTTTATTGCTCTGCAAAATAGTCTAATTATGCACCAAAATAGTCAAATTATGTCCCAGAAGAACAACTTAGGCAACATGTTTTAGCTAAAGTACCTTTTTCTTTTTTTTTTACTAAACAGAACATTTTTCAGCGTGTGTATCTCACTTCAGTTGTATTGCTGGAAAGCAAATAAATGGGATTGTTAAGCAGACAAACTGATCAACACTTTGAAAACCCTGTCATAAATGTTGTATGCAACTTTCTTTGATGCCGCCATCTTTATTTTACTAACATCTGTATAATAAAGGCAACCCTGCTCAGCCGGGGTAAAAAAAAAACACAAAAAACACCAGCATATACTGTGGTATTACTGTTGTAAAGAAATTCATTTAAATATTCAACCAAATATTGCTGATATACGCACATTTGCATATCAATATAATATGATATCATTTTCTTTTTGGCTTAGTCCTTTTATTAATCTGGGGTGGCCACAACAGAATGAACCACCAACTTATCCAGCATATGTTTTACGCTGCGGATGCCCTCCCACCTGCAAACCAACAATGGGAAACACCCATACACTCTCATTCACACTCATACACTACGGACAATTTAGTTACTCCAATTCACCTATAGCGCATGCCTTTAGACTGTGGGGGAAACACCCGGAGCACCCGGAGGAAACCCACACGAACACGGGGAGCACAAACTCCGCACAGAAATGCCAGCTGGCCCAGCCCGGGCTCAAACTAGCGACCTTCTTGCTTTGAGGCGATCCATGTATGGTTTTTATATTTTATATAATCACTTTTCATGTGTTTAGTATGAATGGGCTGTGAAAGTGCTTTGTATTTTCAGTTTCACAAGTTTCTTATCAGTGCTGACCATCTGCAGTTTGATATAGAGCTGTCCAGCTGAGTCTGGAATAAAACCAATCTAGTAAAACAGTCAGTGGGATCAGCTCACACACACACACCTCTGTTATGACAGCTGGACTGGATACCTGTGAGAAAGACTGAAGGAGGATTTCCTTGAGGAGAATGAACACCTGACAACAGTAAATAACTTAGTATTATCGTTTTTGATACTTTCATTCATTCATTCATTTTCTTGTCGGCTTAGTCCCTTTATTAATCCGGGGTCGCCACAGCGGAATGAACCGCCTACTTATCCAGCAAGTTTTTACGCAGCGGATGCCCTTCCAGCCGCAACCCATCTCTGGGAAACGTTTTTGATACTGATAAATGTAATTATTTTTGACAACAAAGTAGTAAATAAATCTGTTGATGTTTTTACCAACATGAACAAACAATGAACAATACATTTATTTCAGTACACTCTCAATAAAATGGTACAATGTTGTACCAAAGAAGGTACAAACCCTTGTCACTGGGGCAGTACCTTTTTATGGAACAGAATTGTACCTTAAGACAAAGAAACACATTTGTACAATTTATGAGAACAAATGTTCCTTCATTTTTGTACCATTAAAGGTACAGATCAGTATTATAAGATGTCTTTTCTGTACCATATAAGGCACAACTTTTACGAAGGTACAAAACTGTTCCTTAAGGAACATTATTTGTACCACCGTGTATCTTTTTTTTCTCAGAGTTACTTATTCATATTTGATGACGTTCATTCATGAAAATAAAGTAATTCATTGTTACTTGTTACCTCACAGCGAATTAATGAATGTTTATGAATTTTAATAATGCATTAGTAAATGTTAAAATATGATTAATAAATAGAGAGAAGGAACAAAGAAAGAGGAAAGGTTGTTAAATTTGATATGTTACTTGCCATTTCCTTGTATTTAAATGTGATTTTTTTTTAATGCATTAATTGACAATAAATGATCAATTTACGTGAGGCAGCTAATTACTGTGGTTTTTACCATGTTGTAAGGGATTTTTGGTAGAAAGTATATGTCAAAAAAGGGTTATCATTAAGTAAAACTAATTATCAATCATTTCTTACTACTGGGTTGCAGCTGGAAGGGCATCCGCTATGTAAAACATATGCTGGGTAACTTGGTGGTCCATTCTGCTGTGGCGACCCCTGATGAATAAAGGGAAAATGAATGAAAGAATAAATTTTAATGAGCATTAACAAGTAATTAAACCATATATTTTGTAATAATATATTAGTTTTAATATCTTTGAAAGAATAGCAAAAAGTACTAGAGCATGAAGACACATCATTCTAAATAAATTAATAAAAATATAAATTATTAAATGAATCAATAAATAAAAAAAATGTAAAATGTTAAATAATAATAATAATACAAATAAAACTTTAAAAAAATAAATAAAAATAATAAATTAATTTATTTATTATAAATAGATAAATTAATTAATTAATTCATTCATTCATTCATTAAAATTATTTAAAAAAAAAACTTTAACACTTTGATCTAAATCTGTTACCAAATGATTAATGAAAATTAGTAAATCACTAATGAGCAATTAATGTCAGTTCCATTGTGCATAATGCATGGATATTTTCATCTCCTCATCTCTGTTTGTGGTGTTCCTAATAAACTGCAGATGTTTTTCTCAGATTCATACATGACTTTTTCAACCACACACCCCACGTGACATTTCCAGTCTGTTCTGTTGATGTATTGTGGTGTGGAAATGCCTTTGTGCTACGCACCAGATTTCATATGATAAAAATAGCTTCGAGAAAATATGTTATGTTGTTTTTTCCCACTGATGTCTGGAAGCTCTGCTGTGAAGGGTGTGATCTCAAAACACACTCAGTCAAACAACTAATGAATAAGGTGTGTGTGTGGTGGAAACAGAGGACTTAATCTGCCGACAAAGGAAACTAGTATATAATTCAAGCATGAATGCGGTTGACAGCTTGTGTTCAGCGGTGTGTGTGTGTGTGTTTCTTTCTGGTATTCACTACTTTACAGGGACCAGATGTCCTCTAAAATATGGTAATATCATTTATTTTTGACCTGGGGACTTTATTATTGGTATTTGTGAGAAAAATGGTTCATAATCATAAAACACCTAGGTATTTCAATGTAGAGGTGGTTTATGAGGACATGTCCTGTGTGTGTTTGTGGGTGTGGGTGTGTTTTGACCGAGATATTCCAATGTTGAGGTGGTTTATGAGGACATGTCGTGTTTATGTGTTTGTGGGTGTGGGTGGGTGGCTTTTGACCGAGGTATTCTAATGTTGAGGTGGTTTATGAGGACATGTCCTGTGCGTATGTATGTGGGTGGGTTTTGACCTAGGTATTCCAATGTTAAGGTGGTTTATAAGGACATGTTGTGTTTATGTGGGTGTGGGTTGGTGGCTTTTGATCGAGGTATTCTAATGTTGAGGTGGTTTATGAGGACATGTCCCGTGTGTATGTGTGTGGGTGGCGTTTTGGCCTAGGTATTCCAATATTGAGGTGGTTTATGAGGACATGTCCTGTGTGTGTACGTGGGTGGGTGGGTTTTTGACTGAGGTATTTCAATGTTGAAGTGGTTTATGAGGACATGTCCTGTGTGTATGTGTGTGGGTGTTTTGGTGTTTTGACCTAGGTATTTCAGTATTGAGGTGGTTTATGAGGACATGTCCTGTGTGTGTGTGTGTGTGTGTGTGTGTGTGTGTGTGTGTGTGTGTGTGTGTGTGTGTGTGTGTGTGTGTGTGTGTGTGTGTGTGTGTGTGGGTGGATTTTGACAGGTATTCCAATGTTGATGTGGTTTATGAGGACATGTCCTGTGTGTATGTGGGTGGGTGTGTTTTGACTGAGGTTATCGAATGTTGAGGTGAGTTATAAGGACATGTCCTGTGTGTGTATGTGGGTGGGTGAGTTTTGACCGAGTTATTCCAATGTTGAGGTGGTTTATGAGGACATGTCCTTTGTGTATTTGTGGGTGGGTGGGTTTTGACTGAGTTATTCCAAAGTTGAGATGGTTTATGAGGACATGTCCTGTGTGTATATGTGGGTGGGTGGGTTTTGACCGAGGTATTCCAATGTTGAGGTGGCTTATGAGGACAGTGTGTCTGTGGGTGGGTGGGCTTCGACATTTCCTCTACCCTCTTTATTTTGTTCACTAGACTTTTATTTCAGTACACTATAAAAGGCTGGTTTATTTCAATTCAAATCTGGGTGTAATATGGACTAAACAACTGTGTGTGTGTTTGTGTGTGTGTATATACACACACACACACACACACACACACACACACATACACAGACAATTATTATTATTAATTGTTTTTTCTTGACAGTTATGATAGGAGAAGCAAGACATCTTTTGATATTCAAAATCTTTCAAAACATTTTAAAGAAGCCAGAAAGTTTGGAAGTTGTTTTAAGATATATATTTTTTATATTTAGTCTCTTATGCTTGCAAAGCATACAAGAAAATGTATCAAATACAATAGCACTGTGCAATATTGAAGTTTAAAATAACTGTTTTCTGTTTGAAGATATTTTGCAATGTATTTATTACAGCATAATTCCGTCAGTATTCAGTGTCAAGTGATCTTTGGAGAGAACAATAAACTTTCATTAACAAAAAATCGTAACAATTAGCCTGGGCTGTTGGTGCTGATTAAAATCGTAAACTTCTTTTTTTTTTTTACTATTACCAATATTACAATAATCACTGTGGACTCATCAGCACTAAATCACACATAACAGCACTATCTACCTTTAACAGAGGTCAATATGTGTTACATTTTTTTCACATTTTAATAGCTTCAGCATGTTGTGCCACAAGCCCTATGTTTTGAAGCCGCCATGTCAAGTTAAAATAGTTTGGTTGGAGGCGCGCATGGAGAACGTGCAAGAACGCGTCCTGAGTGGGTGCTGCGGTTTTTCATGCATCTTTGGTATCTCTGAAAAGAGAAGACACATGTAGATTTTCGACAGAGGTGGAAATAGCACACCGCAGACCCTGAGAAGTCTGAGGATCATGACAGCGAGAGGATCGACCAGTGCGGTGGGCTAAAATAGTGGCTAGACTTCAGTCTCAGCAAGGAATTAAAAAAGACATGTGTTTTTCTTTGTGTTGGTGGTTTTGATTTTTTTTTTCTTCAGTGGGTTGGTTGTTGATGGAGAGATTGTGTTGTTTGCTGATGGCAGAGCCGGGTTAATGCTGGCTTTTCTGCTGCATTCTTAATCTCTCACCATAGCATTGCCAGACAAATCTCGGAAATCCACTGTGACCAACTTTTATTAAACTAAAGTCTGGAGCTTAAGTCTTTATGTTTCCTTAACACATACCAAACCCCCGTCACACTGAAGCCCCGGACCACAACATGGCTGTCAAGTTAATTCGATTACCGCGTTAGTTCAACCAAAAATAAAAAACTTCTGTTAGCATTTACTGTCAATTCAAGTCTTAAAGACTTTTGTTCATAAGACGTATTGTGCATAAGAGATATGTTAAGGTTGAAGAAAGCAAGTGATTTGTGGTCAGTGGTGTAAAGTAACACATTACAAATACTTAAATTACTATTATTGAGTAGTTTTTCCTCAGAAATTGTTTACCAAGTAGTTTTAAACACACTTTTACTTTCCATTGAGTACATTTTTAGTGCTGCATCGAAACTTTTACTCCAATATTTTCCTTCAACCTGCAGTCACTATTTAATTCGATTAAAGCCCTTTCAAATAGTAATAATTTTGCATCTGAATGAACAGTTTCAAGACATGTTTGGAAAGTGTCCAATAAGGTGTCCAAAATCTTTACATGCAATGACCAAAGAGACCTTAGTCTGTTTAGACTGCATGTCACTGATGAAAAGATGACAAATGTCTACTGTATGATGACATTAATGGCTCTATTGTAACAATTTAGGCTCAAAGTCTAAAGCGCAGGTCGTAAAAGCAAAATATAAGGCCAAAAATATGGTTTGCACCATGACGCATGGTCTAACATGGTTGTGCTTATTCTCTTAATGAGTTATGGGTGTGTTTTGAGCATAACGTACTTTACACTCTTAACGTCCCATTCCCTTTAAGAGTCAGTTGTGTCGCGCCATGGTGCATTTGCTATTTACATGGCGGACTTTGTAAATAGAAAAACTGAACACTTCACTAGCGTGAAAACAGTTAAACAGAGCATCTACAGTGAGAGGATAAGAAATGAGCCTCTTCCATTCTTTACTTTTACTCTTTACTCCTTCACTTTCATGGATGAGGAAACGTTGTACGCACTCCACTGAAGACATCCATTACCCTACATATTTAATTTAATTTGTTAAGCACAAAGATTTGTTTCAAAACTATTTCTAGTTTTATATAAGTTATATCCAAACACACGTCCTATTCTTAACCCCATATGGTGACGCATACATCTCCAAAACCTGACAGGTGGACAAATCTGTTTTTGACACTTGAATGAAACAAGTAAACTCAAATGTTTACGCGGCTATTTACGCACGAATAGCGCGATTTTTCCACAGTTCCGTGTCTGGTGTGAACACAGCATAACACGTTCTGCGCTTGACTTTAGAGCATCTTTCAGTTGGTCAATAGTATAGTCTATTTCAGTTCCTCAAAATGGTAACGCACCAACAATGTGACTTAACACACCTCCTTTATAGACCAGCACACCCATGAGTCCACAAAGTGGCACAATTGAATTTACTATTTAAACAATGTGTCGCAAAACAAGAAAATTAGGGTTGCGCTGGTCTGAAAATAGCAACAAATTACATCATGCACCGTTTATTTCGCCGGGTGTAAGATAGGGCCCGTGTTAAAAGGTTTGAAAAAGTGACTTTTAGTGACATTTTTATTATTTTGAAGTGATTTTTTATTGGGTTATGGTAAAAACCTGGTAATATTCTGCCAATTAATTTTTCTGTTGTTTTTCAGTCTCATTTATTTATATAAAAAAGCTGTATTTAAAGCAGATCTATATTTAAAACACAAATAAAACTTTAAATAAAATTATATACCTATTAACTCCCAATGCAGAGAACAGATCATATCCTTTAAGTGGTTTTCCAGAGCTGTGCATAAAGCACATCAAATATAGCAAAGAGAATCTCAAATGTGTGTGCTGTTTGAGCTTCTGCTTACTCAATGTTTATATGAAAATAAAAGCCTGAATTAAATCTGTTCATTATATAAAACAATCCTTTCTTTTCACAACGATTGAATTAAACTGTTCAGCTCAAACTGATTTCTTGTGCAATCTTGTACAAGCTTCAATTGTTGTACTTTCAGTGGAGCAACACTTTGACTAAACATTATCCCCGTTTGAGTTTCGAGACAAGACAGTGAGCAAACGATGACAGAATCTTCATCTTTATGTCTACACTTTAATACAACTAAAAATGACACCAGCGCTAAAGATTTTTAAAAATGTAATCAACAAATCAACCAATGTAAATTTGTTTTCTCAGTCTCTCGAGCATTTCGCAAACATAATCTCAGATTTTTTGGAATAAAGTCAAATACAGTTTGTGCAGATTTCTTGTCTCGTTTTGCAGCATTTCTTTTATTTATTTTGCTGTAAAAATATAGGCCTACAAACATGTAAAGATGTTTTGACCTCACAAACCATTGATCGCTATCATTTTCATAGAGGAAACACTGAGTTTACCCCCTAAAGCCGGCTGTGTCATATTTAAAATTACATAATAATATAATAATAATAAAAATAACAACAAAATCAATGCTCCCTGTTTGTTGACTATTTGAACACATTGATGAAAATGATGCAGAGCATGAACTCTTGTTTACAGCAGAGAAAATAAGTATTGTACATGTTTTTTCTTTTGAATAATATTTCTAAAGGAGCTGTTGACATGAAATTGAACCATATTTTGATAAAAACCCAAACAATACAAACATAAAAATAAAACCGAACAAAACTAAACTACTGAACTTTAATACTTTAAATAAAATGCTTTTTTTTTTGGTGATGGCAGCTTAAAGACGCCTCTCATATGGAGATTGAAGTCACGTGCATTGTTATTCATTGTTATCAGGTGTTATTTTCACACAGACTTCAACTGAGTGTAAAAATCTTGATGGTTCTGTGGGTCTCGTCTATCAAATCTAATCTTTGATTTGTATGTTCAATTGGATTCAAGTCAGGTGATTGGCTGGGCCATTCCACAGCTTTATTTTTTTTTTCTCTGAATCCATTTAACAGTTTCCTTGCATGTGTTTTGGATCATAGTCTTGCTGAAATGTCCACCCTGGTTTCATCTTCATCCTCCTGCTAATGTAGATGTTGGACTGAAGCAGCTAACAGGGCAGAGAGTTACAGAAGAACTACTGGGAGATTTCAGCTGCTGTCTGGGCTTTCGCTGCCTTTCTACAGCTACCTTTCTTCATGTGTTTAATACTTTTTCCTTGTGTCATTTCATTTTATTACACAAAACTTCATTTCAAGAGTTCACACTAAGCTCATGATTTATACATAGCTTGTTTGGCATGCTGTCCCAGGAGAGAGCCCTGAGCTCAAGGGATCCTTGAGCCCAGGGCTCCCCCCCTTATGCAGGGCGAGTGGAGATTGAGCTCAGGTCTATCTCAAACTCCCCCGCTGCTGAGGCCAAGGCGAACTTCCTGAGAGTAAGACATTATAAAAAAGGTTTAGGCTTATTTTATCTATAATATAGAGCACATTTGGATGGTGGGAGGAAACCGGGGAACCCGGGGAAAACCCACGCGGACACGGGGAGAACATGCAAACACCGCACAGAAATACCAGATGGCTCAGCGAGGACCCAACACCATTGGTATTCTTGCTGTGAGGCAACAGTGCTAGTCACTGGGCCACCGTGCCGCCCATTCTGGATAAAGGAGGAAGAAGAGGAGGTGGGAGGTTTCTTCCAGACGAAGATAGTTGTAGAAAGGAAATGAGGATATATATAGTGATTTGGGATCCTTTGATTGGAGGATCATAATTAGTTAATGTGGACCAGCTGGGTCAATCATGAGCACATGCTCCTCTCGAAATTAGTTTAAAATTAAACTTCACTTGTAAACTAATTTGTTTTGTTTTCTTTGCATATTTGGATTTCTTTGGTCGTTACCAACATCCGGTGAATATTTCAAGTCAACATAACCGAAATATGTTTTCTGAGAAAAATGGTGACGTGTTCAATACTTCTTTCCCCCGCTGTATACTCTATATACAGTATGTGTGTTTAAAGTTAGACGTGGCTTAGTTCAAACAGGTTATGAATGTGCGTTGCAATAACGTCACATGATGGGGACGCCAGTAAGTGTGTATTGATAACTCAAGGCTTTGCACAACAGACGAGCGTATTCTATTCCCCAATACTATAATGTTTTTGAATGTAAAACTGCAGATTTTGAACAGTGCACTAACTGCCCAAAATATGTGGGAAATCTGCGGCAATTAAAAAAAAGATTGCGAGCTTCACAAAATAATGTGACATTGCCTGATTTTACCTTTAGTTCAGCAAAGTCCTGAAGAGTTTATTGTGCAGTTTTCTTTGTTCAGATGAGCTGCAAACTCTTCATCTTGCCAGTAAAGCACATTCAAACAAAAACTGATAGACTGACCCAGCCTACAGAAGTACAGTCTACAGTTTATTTATGTTTGTGTGTGTGTGTGTGTGTTAACTTCAAGTGTGTGTGTGTGCTGTATATATAAAACATCTTAGAGCGCTTAGATTTTGGGGATCTTATTTATTTGTGCAAGTGCTCAGCTGTAGTGTGTGTTAGTGTGTGTGTGTTATGGAGAGACAGAGGCCGACCACTCTAATTGCGTCTTTTAGATGTGGCTCAGCTGTACGTGGGCAGAGTGCAGACTTTGCAGGCAGTTCCAGACAGTAGACATACCAGTGTGTGCGTGTGTGTGCGCTTGTGCGTGTGTGCGCGCTTGTGTGTGTGTGTGTGTGTGTGTGTGTGTGTGTGTGTGTGTGTGTGTGTGTGTGTGTCAGAAGGATGTTTTGTGCTTGGGCGTGGACAAGTGGAGAGAAAATATCCTTGCTGACCACGGCAATCCCACCCATACCACACCCTCTGAGGCCAAAAGCTGTCTCTCCTTCTGCCTCTTTCTGTTAGAAGATAGGCTACACTCTTGATATCAGTTTTAATCGGTAGATTAGCAGAAAACATTTTACAGTAAGGTTCAATTTGTAATATAATTTTTGGCAATAATATTATCAAGCCAAAATTTACCATCGAATTAAATTAGTGATTATCTAGCTACATTTGAAAATATGCAGATGCCTTTCACTAACTTTAAGTTATTCAGCAACAAAAACTTTGCTCTGTTGAATGCAATTTGGGGAATATTTAAAAAAGTAAAAAAAAAATCCAAACAATTTTGACTTGAACTGTGTATATATTTTTATTTATAGCAAGATAGGAAAAAGCAAGCATATTGAAATTTTACTGAGGTCTCCTACTTTAAATCTATACACCACCTGCAGTTTTACTCATTACCTTAAACCTTACAAATCTCGTTTTAATGTACACAAACCCATCAGTCATGGAGATCTGTTGAAATCTTCACCATGGAGACGATCAATATTTGAAGTCTTACTGATTGATCCGTACGCCATAGAGAATTTGTCAGAGTTAATCTTATCAGTACGGTTAAAGCCTCTTTCATATGCTGTTCAGTGCGATGTTTAAAGAAGATAATGCACATGTTTCATTTAAAATTACTAGTTGACGATAAGGAAAAATGGCCTGAATCACTCACACTCATTTTTTAAAGAGTTCACAAAGGAAATATTCATCTCTTAGCAATCTAATATTTATATTCGCTTGCTTCCCGTTCCAGTTTCCTTCTCAGTTCTCCAGAGACGCTTGATTGATGGAAATCTTGGAATTAATCAGCACACATTTCTGTTTAGTGTTGCTTTCATGAAGCTACTACTCTTCTTGAAATGAGGGAAAGTGCTTTTTTTTTGCCATTTCTTGAGCAACTTTTTATTTCTATTAAAAAAAATACATAGTTATTTTCATTTATTTATTTATTTAGTAAAAAACAACATAAATGTTTGATATGACAGACATAGCGAAAGACTTCCCACTTTTTCATACAATTTATTTGTAAGAATCAATAAATAAATAAATAATAACAATAATTAATATTATAAATAGTAAATAATGATAAATAGCATTAATTAATAATATTAATAATATTAATAATAATAATAATAATAATAATAATAATAGTTTAAAAAATTAGCTGGCAGATTTATAACTCTTACATGGTCGCCCACTGAAGCTATGCAAGGCTGCACCTGCTCAGTACTAGGATGGGAGACCACATGGGAAAGCTAGGTTGCTGCCTGAAGTGATGTTAGTGTGACCAGCAGGGGGCGACCAACCTGCGTGTGGCTCCTAATGCCCTAGTATAGTGATAGGGACTCTGTACTGCTCAGTGAGTGCCGTCTTTCGGATGAGACATTTAATCGAGGTCCTGACTCTCTGTGGTCGTTAAAAATCCCAGTATGTCCCTTGAAAAAGAGTAGGGGTTTAACTCCGGAATCTTGGATAAATTTGCCCACTGGCCTCTGTTCATCATGACCTCCTTACCATCCCCCATATTATAGTTAGCTTAATCTCTCTGTCTTCTCTCCACCATTTAGCTGGTGTGTGGTGTGCAGTCTGGCACAATATGATTGCCATCCTGTCATCCAGGCGGATGCTACACACTGGTGGTGGATGAGGAGATTCTCGCCAAAAATGTGTAAAGCGTTTTGAGTGTCCAGAAAAGCACTATATAAATGTAAGGAATTATTATTATTATTATTAAAAATGCTAAAATAAAATAATAATAATAAAAAGGTTGGAGGAGGTGGTGTCGGTGAATTTTCACCTCCAGTTGACAAATTGATTTTATAAATATTAGAAGAAAGAATATTTGTCTGAGGTCAACATATTTTTCTTGAAATTTCTGTATCAACATAGAGTAATAGACATAGTTCAGCTTTGAATGAACCTTTAAATACGACTTTCTATTTTTCTGATTTAATTTTTTTATAGCTCTCTCTCTAATTATGTTTTACCTTTTCTGAAGGTGTTAATTTTGATAATGATAACACTGTAAAAAACATTGTAAGACAATTCACTGTAAAGCTTTTTTAACTTGAATCAATTTAAATCGAGTCAAGTGTAGTTGAGTTAAAAGTTGAGTCAACTTAAAAAAGCTCTGCAGCAAGTTGGCTTAAAATTTTAAGTGAGTCAACTTTTTTGGACAGTGAAGTAAAATCTGACATCAGAGCCACAAACAAAACACTCTTTCTCTCACAAACACACACACACACACACACACACACATACACACATAGAGAGAGAGGTATTATCACATCGCCATCCATCCATTCTATCATACTGTGAAATCTAAAACATTTCACACCCACTTTATGCTAGCACATGCAAGACAAACTCTCCTCGCGTTTGCCCATACAAACACTGTATGCTAGTTCTGAGACTTTTATCCATCATTTCATCATGTGAATAACAATATAATGTACAGTACAATATAACATCAATTCAATTATTCTAAATTCAACGGTTTTACATTAATTTGACATGATGTACAGTATTATAATTTAGTAAACACAGTAAACACTACTGTCTGGAATACTCAATTCTGATTAGTTTTTTGCGACATTCCATGATATGTTATTCCCAGATAACAACCACTGAATAACATCAATAAAATTAAAATCACTGTTAGTAAATACGTTCCAAATACTTACATCCACATTAATATGTATCTGCTTGTCTGTTACGTCACATTTTTGACTGCTTCTGACAGTTTGGCGCCATCTTGTGAATGAATTATATGGAGGTTAGTATATGCTCTATTCAGCCAGTTTTGTTTCTGTCAGCTTTGAGATGTTTGGCAACATCTTATCACTAAATAATGCACAAGTTAGTGTAAACTCCATCAGCTATTTTAATTTCTATCAAGCTTTGTGTTGTTGACTATTTGGTGCCATCTATGGGTCTGAATAATGCACTAGTTAGTCTATTCTCCATCAGCTGTTTTAGTTTTTGTCCAGCTTTGTGTTGTTGAATGTTTGTTGCCATCTTTGCATCTGAATAATGCGCAGGTTAGTGTTTAATTCATCAGCAGTTTTAGTTTCTGACCAGCTTTGTGTTGTGGACTGTTTGTCTCCATCTATGGGTCTGAATAATGCACAAGTTAGTGTATACTCCATCAGCTGTTTTAGTTTCTGTCCAGCTCTGTGTTGTTGATTGTTTGTTGCCATTTTTGCGCCTAAATAATGTTAGTGGTTAGTGTATACTCCATCAGTTCCACTCAACTGTTTTTGTTTCTGCTACCTATTAAGGCTCAGAACAAATGTTTTTATGTATTGTGGCAAGCAAGTAGGTGGGTAAGAAACTACATCCAAGACAGTAGGCCTGTTACAATAATCAATAGTTCGACTTATTGCACAACACATGGACATGACCGCAATCATTTTTGGCAATGCAATATGTATCGCCCATACATAAAAACAAATTCTAGCAACATTCTAGCTGATTGCACAACATCTCTATCTCTATTGGAGGTGTCAGTGTCAGTATGGTTAAAAAAAACTATAATATTTACTATAAATTACTGTAGTATATTTTCATGTAGCTGTCTGACAGCTGAAATTAGATCAGATAGGAGATATCACAGTCTGTGTTACTTTTTACCTTGCACTTTTTTGTTAACATTATTATTGTTTATTTGTTTAAGATATACGTTTTCACATTCAGATTCCAATGCCTCATTTTTAAATTGCTAAATTTACTGTAATTAAATGAAATATTTTTAAAAATAAAATGTTATGTGTTCTTTGTTGTTTTGTCATTGTTTAATAAATGGCATAAAATGTTCTTAAAATTACAATAATATAGTTTATCACAATATATTTTGGTGCAATATATCTGTCAACGGGAGGTGCTGACATGGGAAGTGCGTATCCAAATGCAGGGTTTATTAACAAGAATGGTCAGGCAAGCAACGGTCACAATCAGGAAAAAACAGATGTATGGATAAATCCATATTCGTAGTCGAATACACAGGCAGATGGTCAAAAGGCAGGCAGCAGGCAATGTAAACAAGGCCAAGATCAAAACACAGCAGAACAAGGCAAGGAAACGTGTTGTAATGTTAATTAGACAGATAAACAAGACTCAGCCCTGATGTGTCTTTGACAATCCTTCAGCTGTGTGTATGCAATTAGTCAGAATCAGGAACTGGTGTGAGTGTGTGGTGCATGACTGGAGCTTTTAGTCCATAATGGCAGATTTGTAGTCTGTTAACAATCTGCAACCGCTAGATCGCTGATAATCATAACAATATCTTACAACAAAAAACAATATCCTGACAGGCCTACAAGACGGTTGTTTCAACAGAATAAAGCTCTTCAGTCTTATAAAACAGTGCTCCGATTCACATTGGGCGACTGATAAGCCTGTCAAGCTTTATTCTGCAATAATATCCACCTGGATTGTGCTTTAACCCTAACATAACATACATATTCCAATTGTGTTGAATTTACACTTTTTTGCGATTAACAATTAACAATAAAATTGCAGATTGTTTGATGCGAGGGTTGGATTTAGTGGTAGGTTCAGCGTAAGTGGCTAGAATATGCGATTTGTATTGTACAATGTCAAAATAAAAGCTGAATTTGGGAGTTAATAAGTATATAATTGTATTTAAAGTTTTATTTGTGTTTTAAATATAGATCTGGTATAAATACAGATTATTTTTGTAAATAAATAAAACTGCAAAACAACAGAAAAATAATTGGCAGATTATTACCAGGTTTTTACCATAACCAAATCCAAATAATCACTTCAAAATAATAAAAATGTCAATAAAAGTCACTTTTTCAAACCTTTGTTTGATTCGAGGGTTGGATTTAGGGGTAGGATCAGCGTAGGTGGCTAGAATATGTGATTTGTATTGTACAATGTCAAAAATAAAGCTGTCACTGAGGCGGTATCTTTTTGTACATACAATATCTATCATGGTACCTCAAAGGTAAATTTTGTGTACATTTGGATACTGAAATGCACATCTGAGATACCAATATGGACTGTGGTTACAAATATGTACTTTTTAAAAAGGTACCACCTAAGTGACAGTTCCTGTGCTGTTATTTCTGAGAGTGTAGAAACATCATTAGGTCTATGAGAGTCCCCACTGGGATATAGGAACAAGTATGTGTGTGTGTATTTTTAGCTGAGTTTACATGAGTGGTTTTAGTCTTTGTGTGTTGGAAATGGAAGCAGCAGCTGCCCGTTGATGCTCATCTTGTGTTTCTGACTATACGGTGAGAGGGAGCTCAAGCTTTCTGCTTATTCCCATTTGTGGATTTCTCTTTAAAAGTCTGCATGAAGGCTTCTTTTCAAGTACAGTTCTTAAAATTCCAATTAAAATGGACAAAAGTGTCTACTTTCAGGCAGACAAGAGAAATATTGGATAACACTTTGTTTTAAGTCACAATTCACTCTATTAGCAAACAATTAACTAAGACTTTTAGCTAAATAAAACACTAATTAGCTGCTCATTAATAGTTAGTAAAGTCTTATTGGGTTTGAGTAATATGTAGGATTAGCAATGTAGAATAAGATCATACTTTATAGGTTTGTTTGGTTGGATTTTTTTGGGCCACCCAATAGTAACTTTTGGGGCCCCAAAAGTGCATGGGCCCTTAAAATTGTCTTAACCAAGTCAGTTTGCAACAGAAGTGCAAAAACGTCTGGAGTTGTTTTTCATATAGCAGATGTGTAGTTCTCCAGCGATCTACACAGGCTAGATCATCTCTGGGGCGCCGCTGGCCGGTATGGGCCCTAAGACAAATGGTGTTGCGCAGAGGGGATGTCGACGAATGTCACGGAAGAAGTGAAGAACGACCGGGAGTGTGGTGAGGGGTGTCGTGAATGAAAGTGAAGAGCGGGTGGGGGCGTGCAGTGGATAAAATTAAAGAGCAAGGAGGGTGGGGCCTAGGTGGGTTTTGGAGGTGTCGCGGACGAAAGTAGAAATAGTAACTCCCCAAACTTTTGGGGCCCCAAAATGTGTGGGCACGTACAATCGTCTTAACCAAGTCAGGTTGCAACAGAGGTGAGGATCCAAATGCCGTTTATTAAGAGAATCGTCAAGCAGGCAAAGGTCAAAACAGGGACAGACAGGAGAATGCAACAAAGCAAAGGTCAAAACACGACAAGAAAAAACGCTTCGTAATGCTCACAGTTTACAAGACTCAGCAAAGATTGTGTGTAAACAAGCTGTCTTTATATTCCTAGTAATCAGTTCATCATGTTGCGGACGAAAGTAAAAAGTGGGGGGAGGGATGCATTGTGGGTTTGGGTTACGTGGTTTTTGTTGGGGGAGGGGGATTTTTTTTTTTTTTTTTTTTTGGCCCCCTAATAATAGCTCTGTTGGCCCCTAAAGCTTGTGGGGCCTTAGAATTTTCTTAACCAAGTCAGGTTCCAACAGAGATGAGAAACCAAATTCAGTTTATTAAAAGAATCATCAAGCAGGCGAAGATCAAAACAGGGACAGACAGGAGAATGCAGATAATCTAAAAGAGTAGCCAGAGTACAGGCGGATGATCAGGACAGGCGGCAAAACAACATAAACGATAAAACAAAGCAAATGTCAATACACGACAAGGAAAAAGCTTCGATATTCTCACAGTTTACAAGACTCAGCAAAGATTGTGTGTACACAAGCTGTCTTTATATTCATAATCAGTTCATCATGAGCTTCCAACTGTGTGTGTAATCAGGGGAAATCAGGAACTGGTGTGTCAGTACAAAAACTTTTGGGAGTTGTTTTTCATATAGTAGCAGATGTAAAGTTCTCCAGTGACCTACACAGGCTACATCGCTGGTGATCGTGACAATATGTGTTATACTTATCATTTTGAAAGTATATTTTAGGGTGACACTTTAGTTTAAGTAACAATTCACACCATTTTCTACTGCCTTATTACCTGTCTATTATTAAGATATTAACTATCTATTAACACTTATTTATGAGCAGTTGGCTAGTAAGCTTCTGAAACTTCACTTTGCACTTAGTTCTGTTATTTTAAAATATATTATTTCCATAATAAGTGTCCTGAAGTGTACTTCAAAGGGGATGACTATAATTGTTATTCATTAGATATTTAAATAACTTCCCTTATTCGCATTAAAGCTGGTGTGTGGGTGAGTTATGTTGTAATGTGGTTCAGTTATGTCACCGCTTTGGCTCAAATGTCATTGGAAACGCAGGCTGGTTCTGAGAGAGGATCTTGAATGCTGCCAAGTAGCCTCACACTTGTATTCCTTTCTTTATCCAGTCTGTAGCCAAAGCCAATACAACCAATTCATGGTATTGTAACTGATGTACTTTGTGGGGACCAAATAACCCCACAAGTATTGCAATACCAGTCAATTTTTACCTTGTGGGGACCTCTTTTTTTGGCCGGCATGAGATTAAGTGCTCATAAATGACACAGATTGAAGTATTTTGAAAATGTAAAATGCAGATTGTTTCCTGCGGGTTGACGGATAGTGTTGGGGTCGGCAGATAGAATATGCAGTCTGTACAGTATAAAAATGATGTCTCTTTATATCTTTGAGAAGTCTCCATCAAAATGTGTGTGACATGACAATGTAAACATGGTTTATGAGGACCTGTAGCTTAAAACTGATTTTAATACAATAGGCATGAAAAGAAACACTAAACTGTGTAATATTTTACATTGTTATCTAAATTTGGCGGAAGTGTTCTGTAAAGGCTGGATTTAGGATAAGAGGATAGATTATACAGTTTGTACAATTCAATCATTACAACTATATCACTGCTTGTGTGTTGCTTGTGCGTATGTGTGTGTGTGCGGAAACTTTTAAAGATGAAGAAGGAACTTGGGGTCGCTGTTTTGAGTTCCCCTGAGCTGTATGTCTTCACAAATCTTGAATATCACAATATTATTAAATATTAAAGTTATTTGAATATCAACAGCAACACTCTCGTACAATACCCAGCTGATTCAGTCGTCGCCTAGTGACATAAAAAAGCTTTTTTTTCTTTTTCTTGTCAACAAAAAAGGCAGTGAGGTGCGCTTTACGTTTTTGCAACGTAAGTGCGCTTTCAGTGTGATCGGCCCCTTAGTATGCAAAACATATCACACTTGAGAAGATTATCAGTTAATATTACCTTTAAGCAATACAAATCCAATTCTTTAATGAAAAGGAAAATATGTTTAAAAAAGTCTTGTAATTCCTATTTCTTAACAATTAATTATTATTATTATTATTATTGTTGCTGTTATTATTATTATTATTATTTTTATTGTTGCTGTTATTATTATTATTATTATTATTGTTGTTGTTGTTGTTACTATTATTATTGTTGTTGTTATTATTATTATTAATACTATTATTATTATTATATTATTATTGTTACTATTATTATTGTTTTTTTATTATTATTATTACTATTATTATTGTTGTTTTTATTATTATTATTGTTACTATTATTATTGTTTTTGTTATTAATGTTATTGTTATTATTATTATTACTATTATTCTTGTTGTTTTTATTATTATTATTGTTACTATTATTATTGTTGTTGTTATTAATGTTATTGTTATTATTATTATTACTATTATTCTTGTTGTTTTTATTATTATTATTGTTACTATTATTATTGTTGTTGTTATTAATATTATTGTTATTATTATTATTACTATTATTCTTGTTGTTTTTATTATTATTATTGTTACTATTATTATTGTTGTTGTTATTAATATTATTGTTATTATTATTATTACTCTTATTCTTGTTGTTGTTGTTATTGTTATTATTGTTAATGGTAATAGTAATAAAAGCATTAACGACTTGAGTAATCATTTCATTTGAATCTACATACAATAATTAATAAATATTTTTCATAAATAATTAGCAATTTAACTTTTTTTTTCAACATTTAGTAAATGATGAACAGAATAATTTTATTTAAAAAACATGTGGAAAAACTAACCCCAAACTTTTGACCAGTAGTGAGTTTGCGTTTGTAGCATGTCAATGTAGGCATGGTTTGTAAAGACCTGTAGCTTACAAATGCTGTAAAAACAAAAACATACTCAATGGTGAATTATTATTATTATTATTAACTAAATTTGGCTGGAATTTTCTGTGAGGACTGGGTTTAGGAGAAGAGGTTAGAATATACAGTTTGTACAGTGTAGTCATGTCCCTGTGAACTTCTGTGTGTGAGTGTGGTGTTGGGGGGCAGGGAGCAGATCTTTTTTGTTGCGCACCAGGTGCCATTGTCACTCAGTGTCAGTCACAGCAGGGACTCTCTCTCACACACACATACACACACAGCACACACAAACACACACAGACACACACACACACACACAGATATCTCATGTCTAGCGAAGGCCTGATATATGTTTGTCTTTAAAGAGTCACAGGCGTCTGCATCCTCTGGGGGCTGGTCTGAATCCTCCACCTGTGTGCAAGACGCCTGTGAGCCGCGGTCCCGCTGGGGCTGATGGGTAGACAGACAGCTCCTGTAGGGCTGATCCGCAGGGAGCAGCTTAATGAGGCTTTCCTGAGCTCCCTCACAGCAGCCGCAGGCTTAATGACACTGACAGGACAGCAGACGGCCCTTTGCAGACCAGACCAATTGCATGACACAGATGAGACTGTGATAGTGTGCTTGCGCTGCTGTAGTGTGAATGGACAAAGACTCAACAGTGTGTGGATGTGACATTATCTGATGGGTAAACACAGTCAGCCAAAGATTCAAAGTAGGTCGGCACACTGCCACTTTAGCTCTCAAAAAAATTTTTATTAGTCAAAATTACAAAAACACTACGTTTCGACCGACATGGTCTTCATCAGGTCACGTGTCGGTCGAAACGTAGTGTTTTTGTAATTTTGACTAATAAAAATTTTTTTGAGAGCTAAAGTGGCAGTGTGCCGACCTACTTTGAATCTTTTGCTACTTATGTTTTTTTGATCGTGCACCTGCCTTCAAGTTTTTTCTCTAGATGTGCGCACATTTCTGTTTTTTGCAAGTAAACACAGTCAGCCCACATCACCTGAGGAATCACCTGCAGATATTCCTCCTCGCACATCTGACTAGATGGAGTCTGTACTACACTAAAAGACTGCACTACACTATAATGTGGAGGTGGGCAAACTTTTTAGACCAGATGCCACATCAAGGTTTGCAAACCAAGTGAAGGGCCACATGCCAAATCCTGCAGAACTTTTATTTGTAGTATCCGTATGCATGGAACATGTATTATCTGACAGAAACATGTCACGTTAACACGTAAGATTTATGTTACACATCAGTCTGCATGTTCTCCCCTTGTTGGCGTGGGTTTGGTTCTTTGGTTCTCCACACACTGAAACACTGTGTGTGACATGAGAATGTCCTCATTGTACAACATTAAAACTGGAATTTATAATCAACAGAACTGATGTTCCTCATATATTACTTTTATGACATTTTTATGTTATACTATAGCTTAATATATTGATTGTTTCTCATACCAGCTGCATTTCAAGCAATAAACAACTCTAAATGTTTGCTAGATACTTCTTAACCCATCTAGCTACAGTGCATGCGGAAAGTATTCATAGCGCTTCACTTTTTCCACATTTTTTATGTTACAGTCTTATTCCAAAATGGATTAAATGAATTTATTTCCTCAAAATTCTACACGCAACACCCCATAATGACAATGTGAAAAAAGAGTTTTTGCAAATTGTTGCAAATTTATTAGAAATAAAAAACTTGATACATCACATGTACAGTAGTATTTACAACCTTTGCCCAATACTTTGTTGATGCACCTTTGGCAGCAATTACCGCCTCAAGTCTTTTTGAATATGATGCCACAAGCTTGGCACACCTGTCTTTGAGAATTTTTGCCCATTCCTCTTTGCAGTACCTCTCAAGCTCTATCAGGTTGGATGGGAAGCGACGGTGTACAGCCATTTTCAAATCTCTCCAGAGATGTTCAATAGGATTTAGGTCTGGGCTCTGGCTGGGCCACTCAAGGACATTAACTGAGTTGTTGTGAAGCCACTCTATTGATATTTTGGTGGTGTGCTTTGGGTCATTGTCCTGCTGGAAGATGAACCGTCGCTCCAGTCTGAGGTCTCAAGAGCACTCTGAAGCAGGTTTTCATTCAGGATGTCTCTGTACATTACTGCATTCATCTTTCCCTCTATCCTGACTAGTCTTCCAGTTCCTGCTGCTGAAAAACATCCCCACAGCATAATGCTGCCACCACTATGCTTTACTGTAAGGATGGTATTATCCTGGTGATGAGCGGTGCCTGGTTTTTTTCTAAACGTCACGCCTGGCAAAGAATTCAATTTTAGTCTCATCAGACCAGAGAATTTGGTTTCTTATGGTCTGAGGGTCCTTCAGATGCCTTTTGGCAAATTCCAGGCGGGGAGTGGCTTCCGTCTGGACACTCTACCATACAGGCCTGATTGGTGGATTGCTGCACAGATGGTTGTCCTTCTGTAAGGTTCTCCTCTCTCCACAGAAGAACGCTGGAGTTCCGACAGAGTGACCTTCAGGTTATTGATCACCTCCCTGTTCCCCGATCACTCAGCTTAGATGGCCGGCCAGCTCTAGGAATAGTCCTGGTGGTTCTAAACATCTTCCACTAACAGATGATGGAGGCCACTGTGGTCATGGAGTTTTTAGAGCAACAGGAATTTTTTTGCAACCTTCCCCTGCCTTGTGCCTTGAGACAATCCTGTCTCTGATGTCAACAGACAATTCCTTTGTCTTCATGCTTGGTTTGTGCTTTGACATGCACTGTCAACCGTGGGACCTTATATAGACAGGCGTATGCCTTTTCAAATCATGTCTAATCAATTGAATTTACCGCAAGTGAACCAAATAATTAATTACTAATTAAGCTGAAATTAACGCTTTCAGTGGAAACAAAATGTACCTGAGCTCAATTTAAAGCTTCATGGCAAAGGCTGTGAATACTTCTGTACGTGTGATTTTACAGATTTTAACTTTTAATAAATTTGCAACAATTTCAAAAAGTCTTTTTTTTACAAATTTTCATTATGAGGTATTGTGTGTAGAATTTCAAGGAAATAAATGTATTTAATTCATTTTAGAATAAGGCTGTAACAAAAAATAATGTTGAAAAAATGAAGCGCTATAGATACTTTAAAGAAAAAAGGTGAAATGTTCCTTTAAGACTGATTTTATAGGTCATAATCGCTTATGCAAACAATTTATGTTTTTTTTTTTGTTTTTTAATAGATTCGTCTAAAGAATCATCCAAAGAAAAGAAGGAGAAAGACCCAGGAAAAGAGTCCACAAAAGAAACCAAGAAAGACTCTGGAAAAGAGAAGGAGGCAAAGGTGTCAACGAAAGAGTCTAGAAGAGAGTCAACAAAGGAGCCCAAAAAAGAGTCAACAAAGGAGCCCTCAAAAGAGTCATCAAAGGACAAGGAGTTACCCAGAGAGAAAGAGCCATCAAAGGAGAAGACCAAGGTGTCCAGAAAGTCTTCCGTGAAGGCCAAAGAGAAGAAGTCTGAGGCGGGAGACGGCTGAAAACACTTGCATTTTATTAGCCGCATCTCATCCTGAGCTTTTTGCTGTAATTGTAGAGTCAATAGCATAGTGGCGGCAAAAAGCATACAAAGGTTTGAGTGTTTTCACTCTCATTGAAGGTAAGAGGACATGTAGGACTTTATATTTAAACTCAGCTGTCTGCAGCATGTAGTCTGTGTGTCCATCGTCTCCCACTGCTCAGCGAAGGCCAACCCTGACGTCCGATCAGCGAGACCACAGGAATAACCACAGCACCACCACCTACTGTTCTTCATCTCCATCTGTTTGAATCTCGGTCAGAGCTCTACCTCTTTACATTTCAGTTCAGTTCATTAGTAGAGGTGCAGAATTGAGAGAAAACGTCATTAAAATCAAAGGAAATTCCTGTGGATCTGTAGTTTTTCTCAAATTTCTTGGGATGAAATTAGCTTGTTATCAAATTGGAACCTATAGTTGCTGTCTGGTGGAAACCTTCTATTTTGACATTTCAACAAGTTAATGCTTTTGATCAATCGTTATTTATGTCTGTGTGTTTTAAAAAATCTTTAATCAATAGAAAAAGTTAAGTCTGGTCATTCTAAAGCATTTCCTTACTCAAGAAACAGTAAATGCTTGTGTTTCATTGGTTTGTGGAGCACAGAAGAGTGTCTAGCATTCGCCATCAGGTCAAATTTAGTTTAGTTTAAAGAGAAAAATCAGCCAAAAATGAACGTTTACTCACTATTTACTTGACTTGACTTACTACACTGTTCTTGACTTGTTCCAAACCTGTATGAGTTTCTTTCATCTGCTGAACACTAAAGATGATATTCTGACGAAAGCTCAAAACCATTGACTTCCATAGTAGAAACAACAAATACTATGGTAGTCAATGGTTACAGGTTTCCAGCTTTCTTCAAAATGTTTTTTTTTTTTTTTTGTGTTTAGCAGAACATCATCAATGTTTTTTATTATGTCCAGATTGGACTACTGCAACTCTTTGTAATCAGGAGTTTCACAGGCTTCAATTGTACGCATGCAGCTGGTTCAAAATGCAGCTGCTAGGCTTTTAATTTTTTTTAACAAAAAAAAACTCTAGTATCTCACCAGTTTCATCTTCTATTCACTGGCTCCCAGTCCAATTTAGGATTTAATACAAGCTATTGCTTCTTGTTTTTAAAGGTTTGAATGGTCTGGCACCTATTTACATCGGTGAGCTTCTTCTCTGGCATACTTCATTGAGACCAATCAGGTCAGAAAACAAGTTTCAGCTAGTTGTTCCCAAATCACGGTTGAAATCAAGAGGTGACAGGGCTTTTTCTGTCTCAGTCTGAATGGTCTGCCTTTACATATTAGGTCATGCTCTTCCCTTGGTGCTTTTAAGTCTCATTTAATAAATCACCTTCTGTCTCTTGCTTTTTGATTGCAAATAATTAATTTTTACCCAAACCCCCCTTCTGTACGTGTCTGCTGTTTATAACGAAGTAGAATTTAATAACTTTGCAAACAGAGATAAAACAACTCCGCCTGCACAGTTCAGTCTGCGGCTGCTCATTAACCCTTTATGAGTTCACTACACCGGTGGTCAAACAAACGTGCACCACGGTTGTCATGAATCACAAATGATCAGTGTTTTCAATCACAAGAGACTTATTTTAGATTTCAAATGCCGAAATACACATTATTAGTAGCAAAACAATCATTTACAGTTCATGAAATACCAACCCAGGCTCATTCCGGAAACGTAGCCCCGTGGGAGGTGCGTATTTTTGCAGTTTTTGTTTTCGCGAATACGCGAGAGGCCGCTGTGTGCGATTTTTGGCATCTTAAATGTCTCTCGCGAGTGCCGTTAGCGCCCGCGCTGTTTTCGCGCAAACCCACCAGAGGCCGCTGTCTGACTGACCGATTGATTGACTGCGCGACCGGCCAATCGGCTGACCCACCCTCCTCCTTTCCCTGAACCCAACCAGTTCCACCCATCGACCCGCCCGCCCGCTCACTTCCCTAAACCCGAGCAAAAATTTAGAAAAGCCGTCTATAAAAAGAAAAGCCCCTGCTTCGATTTCTTTATCGCGTTTTCGGATTTCACCACGCTCTCACCCTGTTGTGAACTCGTTCACTTTATTTTTCGGACTCTGTTTTTGTCTTACCTGATTTCTGGAACTGCTCTTCCCAGGATTCGAACCCGGTCGCCATGGTCAACTCCTCCTCTCTGGATCTCAAGTCTGTCGACGCACACGATAGGCTGACTGGATAAACTGATTTCGGCGGGAAAGCCCTCCACACGGAGGTAAGCGGTCAGCCGGTAAGCGCGAAAGGGAACGGCGTCACACCGCCTAGTAGCATTCTTACAAAGAATGAAATGCAGCCATACGTACCCCCCGGGACGTATTTCGCGGTCTCCAGAAACGTCCACGGGGCAACGTTTCCAGAATGAGCCTGAGTTGTGAAATACACCACGGTTTACTGTGAAAAGGGCAATAATCATATAAGCATGAGCTGACAACGTGCTTACTCATGCAGCACACACGTGTGCATAATTAGGCATTTTGTGCTGTCCGTATCTGTACTTTTGCACATATGGGTCAGTTTAGGACCATGATCTGTTCACACTGCAAATCTGATATTGGCCACATTTATAAGAGCAGTGTGAACACCCATGCAAAAAAATCCGATTTGAGCACTAAGCCTGGCAGTGTGAATGTTGCCTAAAGCCTGGTTTATACTTCTGCGTCAAGTGACCGGCGTAACCATCGGTGCATGCAACGCGCGTAGCTGTGCATTTATATTTCTGCGCGCTGTCTCTGTTGGTCTGCATTAACACTTCCGAAACGCTAGTTGGCAGTGAGGTGTAAATGTTCCTCTGTGTCGAGTTTCTTTACTGCTGTTTTGCTTTTCCTGAACACTTCCTGGATGTACAAGTGGCTCAAACTCGCTCATTTTGAGGCAGGAACCGGCGGACGTGCAACAACTTTAACTATGAGGTAAACACAAAGCAAAACTTTCCATCTGGAGCTCCTTCACGGGACTCCACACTTGTAAACAATCGCTCCATTGGACTCACCCCCTGCTTGCAACATTTGCGCGGCTCTCGGTCCCGCTCAGACTCGTCAGCTCTACCAAGCCGACCAATCACAGAGCTTGCGCTACGCGTCGTTGCAACGAGTAGTTGCATTTTGTGAGAGGTGCACGTCAGCGTCGCCGACGGCCACGGCGAAGGGCTATCCGTCAACGCCGTACCATACGCGTGCGTTTGACGCAGAAGTATAAATCAGCCTTTAGATTTAAGCCTTGACTGGATATTTCACTTCACTAGAACTGTGTTACTACATGGATGGTCATTTTTTAAAAACTCATAATAGAGGCTCTTTAAAGCTTTATTTAATCCCCGTGGGGCAATTCATTCGGACATGGTGGTGTTCACATAACAAGAATGACACACTTCACACAATGAAAAAATAAATAAAATGATTATATAATCCATCGATCAACTACATTTATTATGTGACCGAATTGCTTCAGGCATAAAAGTAAATTTATAATGTGTTTGTGGAACTTAATTAATCAGAAAAAGCACGATAACAATTTCCATCTGTCAACCACAACAAGGTTTCCATCTGCCAGCAGCACATTTGATAACATATTTTTGGTTGCGCACAGACTTCAAGTGTTCAGACATAGATAAATAACTGTCGAGCGATGTTCTGTTTGTTTTTGTTAGGCTTTTTAGACTCTGCATATAATGTACAAAAGAAATATTACAATAATCTACCTTTTCACTGTAAAAAACAGCAAAAACATTTGCTATTCAAAACGTAACATTTTATATCAGGATTTATACCAGCGCTCAGTTATATTTATTATTATCGATGGTCTTTGTTCTAGCTAATACTGAATCCATACTTTTATTATGTATATTGGAATCTGATGTTTTATTTCCAGCTACAATACACTACCTGACAAAAGTCCTGTCGTCAATCCCAGTTGGACGAGCAACAAATAACTTGACTTCTAGTTGATCATTTGGAGAAGTGGCAGAAGGTCAATTTTTCTGATGAATCATCTGTTGAGCTGCATCCCAATCATCACAAATACTGTAAAAGACCTACTGGAACCCGCATGGACTCAAGATTCTCATTGAAATCAGTCAAGTTTGGTGCAGGAAAATTCATGGTTCGGGGTTACATTCAGTTTGGGGGAGATCTGCAGAGTGGATGGCAACATCAACAGCCTGAGGTGTCAAGACATTTGTGCTGCCCATTACATTACAAACCACGGGAGAGGGCAAATTCTCCAGCAGGATAGCGCTCCTTCTCATACTTCAGCCTCCACATCAAAGCTCCTGAAAGCAAAGAAGGTCAAGGTGCTCCAGGATTGGCCAGCCCAGTCACCAGACATGAACATTATTGAGCAAGTCTGGGGTAAGATGAAGGAGGAGGCATTGAAGATGAATCCAAAGAATCTTGATGAACTCTGGGAGTCCTGCAAGAACGCTTTCTTTGCTGTTCCAGATGACTATCTGGCTATTAAGTATTTTAATTAAATTTTATTTAATAAGTTTATTAAAATACTTTCGTCAGGTAGTGTTTGTAATTAAACAGTTCACTTTAAACATGTTTTTATCAAAATGATCTGTCTCTCTCTCTCTCTGTAAATCATTTACATTCAGAGGCGGTGATACAATAACTTCTGAATATTAAAATGTACATATGATACAATGCGATGATGAATTCATTTGTGAGTGCGTGTCTGCTCCAAGACTAGATGTTTAATGGAAGTTTTGTGTGGTTTCACATGCATCATTCCTGTATAATGTTACCTCATTTTGGCAACTTGATAGGGTCATTAGTCTGGATAATAATGTCACTACACAAAACCATCAACTCTGTAGCATGCTGATCTGTGCAGCTATTAGAGGAAGACATGAGTCATGTATCCTGTATCTGTACATACCGAATGTAAATCACACTTCACTAGTGATACTCCTCTGGGGATTTCACTGGGAATTCAGTACATAATACTTTAAAATATTTTTATTTAAACTTATATTAATTAATTAATGAATTTACATTTATTTCTATTTATCTTTCATCTTTGTCTTTATTTCTTTGTTTATTATCTTTACTTTTATTTGTTTATTATTTCCTTATTTTTTTTCTTTATTTTTATTTATTTGTTTACATTTATTTATATTTATTTCTTTGTCTTTTTTATTTATTTTTCTTATTTCTTTCTTTATTATTTCTTTATTTTTCATTTATTTATGATTATTTCTTTGTTTATTTTCTTTATCTTTTTCTGTGTTGTTATTTCTTTATTATTTCTTCATTTGTATTTCTTTGTTTTCTTTTATTTATTTTTATCTTTATTTATTTTTTTATTTAGTTTATTTATTTTTCATAACTTCTTTAATATTTAGTTTTTTTATTTACTAATTTTTATTTGTATTTTTTTCTTTGTTATTTATTTATAATTATTTCTTTCTTTTATCTTTTTTTCTTTTCTTTTTCTTTATTCCTTTTTCCTTATTTGTTTATTTTTATTTATTTACATACATTTATATGTATTTCTTTCTTTGTTTATTTTCTTTCATTTTCTTTATTTTTGTTACTTGTATTTCTTTGTTTATATTTATTTCTATTTATTTGTCTTTATTTCTTTGTTTATTTATATTTTATTACTTCTTTCTTTAATATTTATTTATTTTATTTCTTTCTTCATTTCATTCATTTTCTTTTCAGCTTAGTCCCTTTATTAATCCGTGGTCGCCACAGCAGAATAAACCAGCAACTTATCCAGAATATGTTTTACGCAGTGGATGCTCTTCCAGCTGCAACCCATCTCTGGGAAGCACCCATACACATTCAATCACACACATACACTATGGCTAAGTTAATTAATTTAATTCACATATACCACATGTCTTTGGAGTTGTAGGGGAAACCGGAGCACATGCCAACTCCACAAAGAAATGCCAACTGACCCAGCTTAGGCTCGAACCAGCGACCTTCTTGCTGTGAGGCGATTGTACTACCCACCATGCTGCCCTTTTTTTTTTTTAATATTTGTTTATTTTTATTTCTTTATTTTGTTTTATTTCTTTGTTTATTTTGTTTATTTATTTTTCATTACCTTTTTCTTTAATATTTATTTTATTTATTTACTCATTTTTATTTATTTATAATTTTTTTTCTTTGTTATTTATTCATTTTTAGTTCTTTGTTTTCTGTATTATTATTTATGTCTTTTTTCTTAGTTTTCTTCTTTATTGTTCTTTATTCCTTCATCTTTGTTTATTTTTATTTATATACATTTACATCTATATATTTCTTTGCTTATTTTCTTTATTTTTGTTATCTCTTTCTTTATTATTTATTTCTTTATTTAATTTCTTTGTTTATATTTATTTATATTTATTTCTTTGTTTCCTTTTTCCTTTAAATTTCCTTTTATTTCTTTTTATTTTGATTTCCTTGTTTATTTTATTTGATTTTCTTTATTCCTTTGTTATTCTTTATTCATTATTTATTTTCTATTTATATATTTATTTCTTCATTTTATTTTCTTCATTTTCATTTAGCTTAATTTCTTCCTTTTTATTTATTTATACATATTTATTTATCTTTACTTCTTTGTTTATTTTCTTCTTTCTTGAATATTTATTTATTTCTTCAACCTCAAAAGCCAATTACTCTGTTTAAACCGAACACACGATCATTATTGAAGTAATATAAGCCTCATGTGGATTTGTTCATTCAGCAAGACTCACGCTGAGCGCTCCTGCAAAACTGATGTAGAGCGAGACGAAATAAGCAAGAAAGGTCTTGACAAAATCTGAACACAACTAGTCACAGGAGACGCATTTGAATGAGCGTAAACACCAGGTGAAAACAGTAATGCGTCTCGGCTGAGCACTTGTGACAGGATTACTGAAAACACATGCTGATACGAGGCAAAACAGCTCCATGAAGTGCTTTATCAAATCTGCTAAACTCATGAAAGCTCAGTGTTAACTCCTCCAGTAAACCCAGACCCAGTGGGTTAATGGGAAAGATCCCCAAATAAATTAATAATGACTCGCTCTTTACTCTCCCTTTTCTGCTGAATCTAAAAGCAGTTATTTTGAAGAAATTTGGAAGCCTGGTACCATTAAGAAGACAAATACCATGAGAGTCAATGGTTAAAAGTTGCCAGCTTTCTGCAAAATATCTTCATTTGTGTTCAACAGAAGAAAATTTAAAACAAGTTTAAAACAAGTATAGGGTGAAAAAAACAATGAAAGGATTTTTAAACCCAGGCTTTCTTGTTCAAATCACATACTATTCGATTTAATCAGTTACAAGATATGAATATGGTGTAAATATATAAAGCCAGATCCAATAGACAAATTACCATGTTTGTAAACATTCAGGATGCGCGCGCAGCGAGGTGGCAGAAAATAACCAGGAGTGCTAGCATTTACTGTGAGGGAATGACATTCGATGCGGTACAGAGTTTGTTGTTGTATTAGAGATAAGTTATATTGATTACATATTATAAATATTATTGACATAATGCTTTCAACGTATTATAACAGCTTGTCACCCAGTGATAAGCACAGCTATTTGGCAAAATTAAAGTTAAAGTGAGCGGCGTTCATCTGACAGCTCCATTTGCAATAGCACCCTTCATATACAATCTCATTGAAGCTCCAAATGTTTTTACAAGAGATAAGTTCAAGGCCTACAAGTCTTTGGATGCCTACAATGTTGTGTGTGGTCATGTGCAAGAAATAATGTTCCATGATGACCAGATTCAAAACTATGTAGTGCTAAAAAACGAGGTTCTGCCTAGCCAAAGACAAGGAAAGAAGACGACGCTGTACAAGGCCTGGGTAATCATCAACAAGCAAAACAACTGCATTCTCACAGTGAACTGTACCTGTACGGCAGGGAAGGCTATGTGAACTTAAACTTTCATTCTAAGCATTCAGTGTCCGCAGTTTAATTAACCATATGTAAATGTTTTTGCTGAAATCATTGCTGCAATCAAAAACAAGTAACGTGTATGATTCAGCATAGCGTGAACTTACCTGAGATGAAGCGAGATCTGCAGAGTCCAGCATTTTTAATTAGGTTGTCACTTCATTCAGCTCCCTTTTAGCCAGATATGTGCGGTTGGCATTAAAAGTAGTGTGCTGTACGGTAAAAGTTACGTTTTCTATTTTTGGACTCTATTTTTGGCTATTGCAACCCGGTCTCTTTTTGCAACAGGGAACCTGTGTGACGTCATGTGTGATGTAATTTGTCTATTAGTTCAATTCTATTAGATTGGTTTACTTAATATTCGGGGGCAAAATTGACGTGAATCCATATTGCACACAATAGAGTTAAATAAGAAGCATGTATTTGTTGATATTATTACATAAATCTTGTATTCATATTTGTGTCATTTATGTTTAACTGATAAATATCAATCGCAGAAATAAAAAAGTTGTTTAGTTAAAAGATGAATTTATGATGATTTGGATTAAAGGGTCAAAAATGTATTAGTATTAGATCTAATTAGTGTACGGTGCCCAGCATAACTGAGTACAGCCCAATTTGAAAATTTATATTTTTCTCTATTTCTCAGTGAATATAGGCCATATAGGCCATAAAAAGTTTGGTGTATTTAAACAAAAAGATTTATTAAAAAGATATATTTATTAAAATAATATTTTAATCACCAAACATATTTAAAAATTGAAAGATAATACAAATAAACTCAAGCTAAAAAAAATTACAACCTAAAAAATTTCAACTAATCTTTTTTTTCCCTCTTGATTTTTCCTCTTTTTAAATTTTGTATTTAATATTTTTCTATAACATATAAATACTAGTGTACTGTGTGTAGTGTACTAGTTTTTGGACCTCTATCATGAGTTATTTTTTTAGATAAGCTTTAAATTTTGCTTCAGTACTGACTAATCTAAATATGCACATTATATTTGTATATGCACAAATATAATATTGTAAAGCTTCCTATTGAAAATATGAATTTAAAATATAGATTTGTGACGGCTGTACTTATATATAGTTGAAGTCAGAATTATTAGCCCCCTGAATCATAAGCCCTTCTGTTTATTTTTTCCCCAATTTCTGTTTAACGGAGAGCAGATTTTTTTCAACACATTTCTAAATATAATAGATTTAATAACTTATTTCTAATAGCTGATTTATTTTATCTGTCATGATGACAGTAAATAATATTTGACTAAATATTTTTCAAGACACTTTTATACAGCTTAAAGTGACATTTAAAGGCTAAACTAGGTTAATTAGGTTAACTAGGCAGGTTAGGGTAATTAGGCAAGTTATTGTATAACAGTGGTTTGTTCTGTAGACAGTCGGAAAAACAATGAGCCTAGAGGGCTAATAATTTTGTCCTTAAAATTGTGTGTAAAAAAAGTAATAACTGCTTTTATTCTAGCTGAAATAAAACAAATAAGACTTTCTCCAGAAGAAAAAAATAATAATATGTGTGCTAATAATTCTAATGCTAATAATTCTGACTTCAACTGTATGCTGAGCATTGTATTCTATATAAACAGATCTCCTTTTCTAGATATTTCAATAAAATATTTTGTAGTTTTATCTTCACAAAAGGTATTTAAAACACCAAAGTACAAACTTTACTAGCATTTTTGACAATATAATCACAAACCAGTCATCATCACAAACCAATCATCAATAAATAGGCTTTCCATTAATGTATGATTTTAGTGAACTGTTAAAAATCTGAAATGTGAGGGTCCAAAAAAGGTAATATAGATAAAAACTGCCTTCAAAGTTGTCCGAATTAGTTTCTTTGCTACACATATTAACCGAGAATTACGTTTTTATAGGCTATATTTACAGAAGACCATTTACAAAACCTCCTCATGGAACTTGATCTTTGCTTAATATAAAGATTTTTGGCATAACATAATATATAATTTTGTTTCATACAATGTATTTTTGGGCGGTTCATTCCGCCGTGGCGACCTCAGATTAATAAAGGGACTGAAAAGAAAATGAATGAATGCATGTAATTCCAGCAAATATACCATGCAACATAAGCCTGAAGAACTATAAATATAATTGCTAGCAGACACTGAAATGTCTCATTTTTAACTCCCTTTAAAAATACCAAGATTATCTTCTCACAGCATATTTGAGATGCTTCCTACGTCTCTTTGATGGGTAATGTCTGTGAGCTGTGGAAAAATAAATGTATCACTCACCGTAGATAATTAAACCAATTAAAAGTAATTATTATAAGTGGATCTAAATAAGAAGATTTGTCAAACCCACTGTAATTGCTTGGGCTTGGCAAAAAAGGGATTGTCACCAAGGTGAGCAGATTTTCCAAGACACCAGACACGAGAGATCTCCAGCTGAGAAGTAATGCTCTCTGGCGCTCTCTTGTGACTAATATTACTGAAATGGGCTTCGATTGACCTGTCCATGTTACCTTTACAAGCCATTCTCCAGGTGTTTGTAGACTGGCACCATTTAAGCTTCACACTGTCTCTTCAAGTATTAATCTGATCTTTTGACATGCAGATGGAACAGTCCTCTACGCGCGCTGGATTTCAGAAGACACTTAGCACCTACTTTGGATAATGGTCGATGCATGAAGTCATTGTTATTCTAAGATTAAGAATTACATGCAAAAGGCATGTTCCCCATCCATCTTCATAATGGGCTGAAATTCTTGTTTGGTGAGAAAGTGTGCCCGGCTGAACGCTGAGGGTGATATGTGGAGGTACAGGAGATGAGGGGCGGATCTGGCTACACCTCACCAGACAGCAGATCTGCGGGATTATAAACCCCACACACGTGCGTTTAAATAGAGAGGGGGCAGATATCTGTGGACTGGAGGACGGACTTCCACCGCGGGAATGTTTAACTGGAGCTCTGAAGCCGGCGTCGCATCCGAAAAGTCTGTCAGAAAATATCCGGAGCGCTTTGACCAAACCTGGAGCTCCAGTCGGATCATGGCAGTGTCATCATCCATGCGCGCGCTCGTCTCCAGAAGACCACTGGATCTTATCTCGGTTTTAAACTCTTTGTGGAGTTTGTGACCTGCTAATCTGGATCTTCAGAAAGCTGTTTCGCCGCTGAGGTGTTTTTGTTTGTTTGTTTGGACCGTTATTATAATGTTATGGTGATTTTTCCGTCGCGCGAAGCTTCGCTGAAGGTTTCAGGATTATGAGTCCCTCATGACACCGATGTCTCCCTCTTGCTGGATTTTAAAGAAGACCGTTTCTACAGGCTTGGGATACTTTGGTTTTTCATTTTGTTTCTTTACCCCCCGTGCGTCTGGAGCGAATTTAGGATGCTGTGTCTGTCTCCTCCAGTAACCTACAACCTGTTATTCTGGTTTTTAATTCTCCAAACGCCACAATCAACTGCACCTTTAATCACCGGTAAGATCATCCAAACTCTGAAAGATCCTTCATAAGAACATGTAAACAAACTTATTTTGTGTCATCATAATATTAGCCTGTATTACAACTCGAATAAATAGCCTTGGCTTTTGGTGGTCGAGTGAAATTGAGGTTTTTAGTCAAGCTTTTTTTTTTTTTTTTTTTTAAACTCAATTTAGCAAATCATATACTTTTTACACTGAATTTTACTTCAAGTAAAAGTCACTTTTATTTAAACGTGAAAAGGTTTATCTGTGCTGCAAGGAGATATTTTACTGTTTTTCGCAATGTAGCCTTCTGTAAAATACATAAAAATAGATTATTATATTGTAATAATATAATTATAATATAATATTAGATTTTTTTTACTAGGTTTAGTCTTTGAACATAACGCATTACAAATTTCTTTATTAAATATACCAGCAATTTCCTTGTCACACTGTATTTTTTATTGTAAATAAAGATGAATGAAATATTGTTTACAATAACTGTTTCTTTCTATTAGGGTAATTCAGTGTATCACAAGTCATTTCTTTTAGAAATTTAATAGCGATTTATGATTTAGTGTTACGTTAAAATGAAATATGTAAATATAAATTAGAGTAGGCAATGTAGTTTTACTTTTCTTTTATGCCTAATAAATATTTAATGAGATACATTTGCAAGCAATTTCAGAGAAAATATACAATACTAAAGTTTGAGGTAAGTTTTATTTATTTAATTTTTTAAAGAAATTATTCTGTTCATCAAGGCGGCATTTATTAAATGTGAAATTTGTAAAAAAAAAAAATATATATATATATATATATATATATATATATATATATATATATATATATATATATATATATATATATATATATATATAAACTGCTTTCTTATCGTATGTAGTTTCAAATTAAATTATTACTCCAGTCATTATTGCTTTTATTACTATTACTATTAACAATAATTATTATTATTTAAATTTTTATTACTATTAATATTAGAGTGATTTCTGAAGGATCATGTGAAGACTGGAGTAATGAAGCTAAAAATTCATCTGTAAAATCACCAGATTAAATGATTAAATTAAATTGTGAACTACTTTTGAACAGTTACATTATAGTGCAACATTTCACAATTTTACAATTTGTACTGTATTATTAATTAAATAAATGAAGCCTTGGTGAGCAGGAGAAGCTTATTTTAAAATATTTAAACTTTTTAAACGGAATTATACAGTTGAAGTCAGAATCATTAGCTCCCCTTTTCTTTTTTTAAATATTTCCCAAATAATGTTTAACAGAGCAAGGACATTTTCAAAGTAGGTCTGATAATATTTTTTTCTTCTAGAGAAGGTCTTATTAGTTCTATTTAGGCTAGAATAAAAGCATTTTTTAATAAAAAAAAATAGGGTCAAAATTATTAGTCCCTTTATTCTATTTTTTTTAGCATAAACAAACCTATCCTCCATATCCTCCTTATACAATAATTTGCCTAATTACCCTAACCTACCTAGTTAACCTGATTAACCTAATTAAGCCTTAAAATGTCACTTCAAGCTGTATGGAAGTGTCTTGAAAAATATCTAGTCAAATATTATTTACTTTCGTCATGACAAAGATAAAATAAATCAGTTATTAGAAATGAGTTATTAAAACTATTATGTTAAGAAATATGTTGAAATGTTTTCCTCCTCATTAAACAGAAGTTGGGGAAAAAATAAACAGTGGGGCTAATAATTGAGGGGGTTTCATAATTCTGACTTTAACTGTATGTGTCATGTTTTTTCAGCATAGTTCACATTGTGTAGCTATTAATCATTTTAGTAACAACATTAATTATGTAACTATGTAGTAACTATGTAGCACATTAGTGTGACTACTTGCTAATCACTTAAATACAGAGTAGCATTGTAAAAATAAAGTGACCTACATTCCGGTTTATTTTGTAAACGCTACTGAAACTAAACAAGAACAGTTAGACGCTCCTTATTTGCAGTGGTTTGGTTATTTGCGGGCTTAATTACTGTTTGATGGTTTAAATAAAATGTTTCCAGGAAACAGGTCATGTAGAAGTCAGTGTGATTTTCTTTTTTTTCTCCCTCATTCAGGTACAGAGGCTAGCTGTGAAAACGAGGGAGAAGTGTTACACATCCCCAACATCACAGACAACCCCTGCATCTCCTGCGTCTGTCTGGTGAGAAAACCAAAACCCCTGAGCAGGACGATACATGATATATTTCCATATCAAATAGGATTTATAGTGCAGTTTGCAGATCATAAACAACTGATGATAAATAGTTGGTTTCTGAAACGTCTGTTCACAAAAAAAAAAAAAATTATTCATTGCATTTACTACATTTTTTTAAAGGTAATTGGTTGCAAACTATGGGCTGATTAACACTCGTCAAGCAAATACTGAAGTAACTAAAACTGCAATTCATAGAAAGTCCGCTAGTCCGGCTCCATAATAGAGCACATTTCTATCGAGCACACTGTAAAAAATGGCCAACTTTACAGCAGAAAAAAAAGGTGTTTACAGCCTGGTAAAAAGAAACATTTTGGTTCATATAGCTAATTTTTTTAAATTTAATTTTTATTATTTAAATTTTGATTATAAAACTCAATTATGAATTAATTTTTATAATAAAAATTAATTTAATTTTTTGAATTTTTTTATAACTTATCTATTTTGTTTATATTAAGTTATATAAAGCCTGTATAATTAAGGGCGGGGCCACTTGAGTGACAGCTAGGTCTTGCTGATCACCGTCATTTCACCTCAGCTGATTCCAGCTGATTAGCCGCTGAACTCAGCATATACATCGTATTTTTGTTTCGTTTTATGTGGCTTCACACAGTTAGCTGCCTTTGGGAATTATTTCCTACAACTATTAGATTATATGGCTTGCCATAGTAGGACAAACAAATACTATAGAAGTCAATGGTTACAGGTTTCAACATTCTTCAAAAAATCTTATTTGTGTTCAACAGAAGAAAGAAAATCAAAACGTTTTGGAACAAATGTAAAGGATGACAGAATGTTCAGTTTTGGTTGAACTGTCTCTTTAAAGGGAAACATCAAAATACTAATTAATTGTCCCTTTAAATCTTTATATTTTGGCAATATCCCTACTGTAGGTTTTGAAGTTCATTATGATCACTTAATCACTGGTGGTATTTAATAAACACATCCAAATAGGTATGTTGTTTCATTTTTACATAAATATATGTTATACTAGAATATCTGTTAGACACTTTTTACTTGCATGAAGCAGACACCACAACATCTCATACCATATATAGCTCTTTTTAAGGCAGCTCTATCGCAACAGCAGCAAAATATGGGGTCAAATATTCTAGAAGTAATCAGTGTCGTTCAGTGATCTGTACTACTCACTAATGGCTTTGTAATTTAAAGGGTTAGTTCACTCAGAAATGAAAATGTATGATTAATATACTCGCGTGTAAAACATATGGCAGAATAGTTGGCGGTTCATTCCGCTGTGGGGATTCCTGATAGATCAGGGACTAAACTGAATGAAAACAAATAATATACTCACCCTCAGACCATTAAAGATGTACAGTAGGTGACTTTTCTTTTTCTTCAGACGAACTTTAAATAAGACTTTTAGCTGAATCTGCGGTCCTTGTTGATTTGTATAAGGCAAGTCAATAGTGACCCATTTTTTAGGTTAAAAATAAACGCATAAAGACAGGTCCAAATCAATCCTCATGGCTCCTGATGATAAACTGAAGTCCTATTAAGTAAAACAAGTAAAAGTTAAAGTCTGTGCAAGAAATTGAACATTATTCACAATATTATCAGCTTTAAAGTGTTTGCACAAGTGTGACAAGATAGTGAGAGTTGCGATTTTTGCCAAAATGGTTCTTATTTGTAAATTCTTGAGATGCAAAACTAGTATAAATACACTCACAGGTATGTGCTGGCATATACGTCATCAAGCAACTGGTGAGCGCATGGAGAACTCTTTACGCAGGTTGTAGATTAAAGTTAATAATAATGTAAATAATGTTCAGTTTATATATGACGCCAGAGGCCATGGCTATTGATTTTGAGTTGTTTTTGTGTGTTTATTTTTAATCTAAAAAAGTGTAGAAGTGTAAAAAAAAGTAGGGGGGATAGGACCATTTTAAAGTTAATTTACCATTTTTTAATTCATTCAGCCAATCTTCAGGTCTGGAGGAAGTACTGTTGGCTTAGCTTAGCATTAATCATTGAATCAGATTAGACCGTTAGCATCTTGCTCAAAAAGAAAAGAGTTTTGATTACTTTCATATTTAAAGCTTGACTCTCCTGTTGTTACATTGTGTACTAAGACAGACAGAAAAAGTCAGTAAAGTAAAGGTTAGAGCAGTGTTTCTCAACCACGTTCCTGGAGGCTCACCAGTTCTTCATATTTTCCCTGTCTCCTCAACCAAACACACCTGATTCCATTCATCAGCTCATTAGCAGAAACTATAAGACCTGAAATGAGTGTGACAGACAAAGGAGACATCCAAAACGCAGTGTTGGTGGTCCTCCAGGAACGTGGTTGAGAAACACTGTTTTAGAGTATAGTTCCTAGCCTAATCAGCTTTGAAGATAGCAACTTTTTATTTTCCGTCAGTCTTAGTATATGATGTAACTACAGTAAAGGTTTAAATACAAATTTGTTGAGAGAGATGCTAATGGTCTAATCTGATTTAATGATTTATGCTAAGCTAAGCTAAAAGTGCTCCTGACAGACCCTGAGATTGACTAAATGGATTAAAAAACAACAACTACTTATCTCTAGGTGACTAGAAAGGCAAAATTACAACACTTTATTTACAAAAAAAAGTGGCTTATTGCATCAATATTCCTGTTTCAATTACAAAATTACACCCTGATGACAACTACATGCTTACACATCACTAATACACACAACACCAGTCGGTACATATAATACTCTTCTTGTTTTGTTGGTGTGTCTTTCACAAGGTTAGTGTGTGAGAGCTGATACGATGGGTTGATGAATGTCTCCTATTGATTTTTGCAGCATGCGAGTTGATGAATAGAGATCAATACAGGAAGTTTTATCTCTGAAAGACGATGCTGCTCTTTATGTTCGTACATTTGTCTGCAGTTGATGGGAATGTCATGAACCGGACATGATTGAATTAAGCTGATCAAGAGAATCAGATCTTGTCTCATCCTAAATTTCTTAGCTTATCTTTGTCACTTTGTCAACAACCTACTGCTGAATGATAAGGGATCGTCCTTTAATTATTGGTAGTTTTTGGATCAACAGAATCAGAAAGCGGAGTGTAAGCAGGAGAAGTGTGCACCGCTGGCAGAGGACTGTGCACTGGTGGTCAAACAGACGGGAGCCTGCTGTGAAAAATGCAAAGGTCAGCTGAAATCATGTTATCTGATTATTGGTCATGATATATGTGGGCTAGCATACTTTAGTTCGAATGTGTAGCTCACGGTTTTAGCATCACTGCCACCTTGTGGTTGAGAGTCGCGGTGAGGGCTTTTTGCTGGACATGCTACAAGACAAATTGATTTACTCTAAACACCTGACATTATTTATTAAAATATAAAAGTCTGTGTATTTATGTGGAAACATTAGTAACTAAAAACTACATATAATACACACAATGGCATGCAATAAGAGTGATTAATTTCATTTGCTACAATTTTTAAGGAAGCTGTTGCTATTATATGGGCTGAGTTTAAACAAATTAAATTGAGTAGTGTTCAAATTAATTTTTTTGTTTAAATACCTTTAAATAATTTAATAAATCCACTGTATATTTTTTTCAGTTTACTGTTTCACTTTTATTTAAGGTTTACAGTTCAAATCCAATTAGAACCATTTGTTTGGTAAATAAAGTAAACCTCTCATATGATGTATCTACTAAAGGAGAGAAGATATTACTTTACAAACTGTATTATGCATAAATTATCTAAACATTTGCATATTTTTCAATATTACTGTACATTAATACAAAAGCTGGATGACTTTTACACAAACGTTACACAAAATAAAAAAGTTACACAAAATAAGTTGTTTTAAAAAGTTTTTAATAAGGATATTTTTCTTACAAAGGCGTAACGATTTACTATATGTAACGGAGGCCAGCTAGTGTGTACTGTGCAGGTAAACCTCCCTCCTCTGACCTCTAAAGGTGCTCTAGCGACAGTCGCTAGAGGTCATGGTGTTTAGCCTCCTTGGTAGAGCACTCGACTCCCATGCGGAAGGTCGCCGGTTGGATTCCAAATCGGAGCGGCGTAGGACCGGCAGGGTTACATATAGAAGACCTTTATTCAGTCTTTGTAGCTGCACGAGGCTCTTTTTTATTATGGATAGATGCATTTTATTGGAGGTCTTGTGGGCTGCTGATAAAAATCAGCCAACCGTCAACATAAGCTGCGTCTCAAATGGGACACTATACACTATGCAGTCAGGCACTTACACACTCAACAGCATAGTATATGTATGTAGTGTCATCCCAAATGGATGTTTTTTTTTTACTGAGCGGAATTTCAAACCGTTTCCCTGATGATGTTTGTCGGTTGCCAAGTTAGTGAAAAAAATGACCAAATTACCAAATAATACCTGCCATGAGTATAACCGCATTCACCATCGGGAGGCGCTATAATCACTCTCATAGGAGAATGTTGTTTTAACCATTCAAAATAAATAAGTAATCCAACATGTGTGCCCGATAGCTCTGGCCCTTCCGCTACATGAGCAAACCTGCGGCCAATGAGTGCGTGAAGTGTCCATCATTCCACACTTCATTTTACCGGTTGAATGAGTGCATCATCCGGGTAATGAAAGTGCACTTACTATTTTTAGAGTTTTCAATGTGAACGCACTACATACACTATTTATTCTACAAAATGGGGTATAATAGTGCATAAGTATGCGATTTGGGACGCAGCTACTGTCCGATTGAACTTGACTGAAAGAAGAAAGTCATGTACACCTATGCCTTGAGGGTGAGTAAATTTTAGGATGAATTAACCCTATGAGGCAGGGGTGCCCAAACTCGGTCCTGGAGGGCCGGTGTCCTGCAGATTTTAGCTCCGATTTTAGATTAGACACACCTGAACCAGCTAATTACGGTTTATATACTTATATACGGTTTAAATACTACAAAGCTCCTTGCAGGTGTGTTGAGGCAAGTTGAAGCTAACTGGAGCAGGACATTGGCCCTTCTGGACCAAGTTTTGGCATCCTTGCTATAAGGTTAGGGTTGTTTAAACCCGTGTGTCAATACAAACAGGCTTCCCAGTCATAAAAACGACTCTAGAGGTCATTAATTTCCATATATTCAATTTATGTCCAAAGGAATCTTGTATCTACATCATAAATTGTAGTTTTTGTCAGTGTATAACTGGCTTGAAATGTGAATCATCTGATCTGAGCGTTTGCTCTTTGTCACTCTTGGCAGGTTGTCTTCTGAAAGGGACGTCCTACAACAGTTCCCATCACTGGATAAGCCCTGTGAAACCCTGTGTCACGTACAGCTGTCAGGTGCGTCAATCGCAATCGAAAGGAACAGTTCTTTCAAAATTGAACATTTCCTCACCATTTACTTACATTCCAAACGTTTATGAACAGAGCTCTAGAGTGCGACTAATTTGGTCGCATGTGCAACCTAACTTTCTTAATAGAGGGCTTACTAAATAAATTAGCAACTGGTTCATTGGAACAGAGCCATCAGTGAAAGTGAAAAGCGTTATGTTAAATGCGATGCAGTCGAAAAAGTTGGGTGCACGTAACTTTTTGTGCTGGTAAGCATCTAAGAAAAAAAGTTAGGCACACCAGTGCAAAAAGTTACACTGCAAAAAATGCTTTTCTTACTTAGATTTTTTGTCTTGTATCTAGTCCAAATATCTAAAAGTTCTTAAATCAAGAAGCATTTTCTAGACAAGCAAATCCTATTGTCTTGTTTTAAGAAATAATATGCCAAAATGTAGTGAGTTTTGGGCGAAGCAGTGGCGCAGTAGGTAGTGCTGTCGCCTCACAACAAGAAGGTCGCTGGGTTGCTGGTTTGAACCTCGGCTCAGTTGGCGTTTCTGTGTGGAGTTTGCATGTTCTCCCTGCGTTCGCGTGGGTTTCCTCCAGTTTCCCCCACAGTCCAAAGACATGCAGTACAGGTGAATTGGGTAGGCTAAATTGTCCGTAGTGTATGAGTGTAAGTGTGATTGTGTGTAAATGTTTCCCAGAGATGGGTTGTGGCTGGAAGGGCATCCGCTGGGTAAGTTGGCGGTTCATTCCGCTGTGGCGACCCGGGATTAATAAAGGGACTAAGCTGACAAGAAATAAAGTAATTTTTGCCTTAAAACAAGCAAAATAATCTGCCAATGGGGTAAGCAAAATATTCTTATCACAAATCGAAAAACAAGATTATCTTGCTTACCTCATTGGCAGATTATTTAGCTTGATTTGAGGGAAAACTCACTTCATTTTGGCATATTATTTCTTAAAACAAGGCATTATGTTTTGCTTGTCTAGAAAATGCTTCTTGATTTAAGAATTTGTAGATATTTGGACTAGAAACAAGACAAAAAAGCTAAGAAAATTATTTTTTTGCAGTGTACTCTAGAACCCTGATAAATGACTTTGTTTCATTGAGCACAAAACAAGACACACTGAAAAAGTTGTGAAAATGCAATCAATGATATCCATTGTAGGACCAAAGGTTTAGATCAAGTGAAGAATGAATATTTGTATTTTTGGGCGAACAGCTGCAGACTGTGGTCTAGTACTAGAATAAACACAATGAGTAAACAGGACGGGACAATTGAATGAGTAATGTTGTATGACGACTGCTTCAATCAGCTCCTGATTTAAATGAGAATGTCTGCCGAATGAGAAAACAAATCTGTAGATGAGAAAACTAGAAAAATGTATAGGCGAACCTGCAATACACTGTGAAAAATATGATATCATCAATAAGTCATGTAAGCATATGTTTCTATGTTAATCATGCATTTTTTCTCTATGAGATTTCACTATATATTTTAAGTCAATTTACACTTTCAGAAATAAAGGTACAGAAGCTGTCACTGGGACGGTACCCTTTAGTTCAGAAAATTGTCATCATTTACTCTCATTCAATTCCCACAAACCTGTTTGACTTTCTTTCTTCTGAAATATCTTCTTTAAAAGGAGATATTTAGAAAAATTTTGAAAATCCGTAACCATTAACTTCCATAAAATATTTTTTTTTTTACTGTGGAAGTCAATGGTTACCAGTTTCTAGCATTTTAAAAAATATCTTCTTTTGTTTTTTAACAGCAGAAAGAAACTGATAAAAGTTGAACTGAATTGAACTTTTATTTGACAGATTTTAGACAAGCTGTTCAAAAATACAAGTATCCCATACCATTTTAAATAAAATCTGTTGAGGATAAAAATACAATAAAGCCCTGGGCTTGTTTCCATTGTGGTCCTCGCTGTTAAATAAAGCAAAGTATGGCTTCCAAATACAGTTGATGCATAAAACAAGCAGTACCTCCACATTTTAAAACGGGAACAAAATTATTCACAAATACATTCATTCATTTTCTTTTTGGCTTAGTCCTTCTATTAATCAGTGGTTGCCACAGCGGAATGAACTACCAACTTATCCAGCATATATTTTGCACAGTGGATGCCCTTCCAGCTGTAACCCTATTCACAATCTAATTCATTCATTCATTCATTTTCTTGTCGGCTTAGTCCCTTTATTAACCGGGGTCGCCACAGCGGAATGAACCGCCTACTTATCCAGCAAGTTTTTATGCAGCGGATGCCCTTTCAGCCGCAACCCATCTCTGGGAAACATTCACACACACACTCATACACTACGGACAATTTAGCCTACCCAATTCACCTGTACCACATGTCTTTGGACTGTGGGGGAAACCGGAGCACCCGGAGGAAACCAACGCGAAGGCAGGGAGAACACAGAAACGCCAACTGAGCCGAGGTTCGAACCAGCGACCCAGCGACCTTCTTGCTGTGAGGCGACAGCACTACCTACTGCCACTGCCTCGCCATTCACAATCTAATAACATATAAAATAAAACATCATCATTCACCATGCAAACTAATCATCCTAATCAAACAACTATCTTTGTAACTTTTTTCATAGATGCATCCAAGTTTGAGATCAATCGAAGGAGAATACATATTGAGTCAATCTTCATTTGTGGGTGAACTATCCCTTTAAAGGGTACATGTTGGGACCTAAAAGATCCAAATTGTACCTTAAAGTAATTTAACAATTCCTAAAATTACAAAAATTGACTTTTAGAAAGGATATCGCCTCAGTGACAGTATTTCTACCTTATTTCTGATTGTCTGATGTACTGTAATTGAAATAATGTTAATTTGCTAAACCGTTTTAGCTACGTTTACTGTGGTGTAAGTCGCTATAGCATAGAACCAGCAATGATTATAAATGTGAAAGTAAACATTAAAGTCATTGTTAAAGTCAACGTTTTGTTTTTGTCCTGTACAGGAAGGTGTCATCACTGAAGCAGAGATGAGGTGTGTCATTCACTGTAAGAACCCTAAAATCCACCCCAAGAAATGCTGCCCTACATGTCCAGGTCAGTCAATGTTTTCATCAGTGCTGTTTTCAGTTTTGCGGTAAAAAAGAGAGAGAAAAGTGGTAGGCCCCGTTTACACTGATGCACGTTAGTTTTAAAAAGATCCACGTCCACACTGGCGTTTCACCTAGCATTTCTAAAAAGATCTCCGTCTACACTACATCTCTGAAAATGCACATCACGTGACCACACACACACTCTGGCATGTGCTGCAGTATATGTGGATGTCTGAGCTCCAGGCAGTCAGTGGGTGCTTTGAGCACATCTCCCTAGGTGAGAGCAGCGCAGGTCGGACTGTTCATCAAGGATCTACCGCTGGATTTCATCTCACTATAGTTGTTAAACATAATATTTAATTCATCTTGTCTCTATCTAGTGACTCTTTTGAATCACTTGTTCTCAGGTTATTTGTTTTGGCTGAATGCCAAGATAAGTAATATATTAATTCATGTAACCACGTACACTGATTCTGCACATTTGACTGATTGCTTGCCTTTATTTCCTTTAATGTATAAACTTATTGTACGTTATACTTTTATAAGGGCCAGTATTGATTATTAAAACTCATATTCAGCAATACTGACAGGGTATGTTTAATATTTTTCAATGAAAATGAAAGGAGGCAGTTATGTTATAGCCTCCATTTTGTTATATGCATACAGTGAAGATGACTCAACATTTTTGGTGTCTGTTAAGTTGTTAAAGTCAAAATAAAAATAGGAAGTTCCTTCTATTGTTCATTTTATTGCTAAGAAAGTGAAACAACGTTGACAAGGGTGATGCAAATGAGGTTATAAAGTACACTTTTCCTTTAAAAGATTTACCTGACGTGTCCTCGGGAGTTTGTTTTTCATATCAAACTTGCAAAGTCTAAACTTAAGGAAAGGGTGTGCATTTAATATTTAGGGAAAACCCCAATCAGAGATGAGACAGTGGCACAGTAGCTAGTGCTGTTGCCTCACATCAAGAAGGTCGCTGGTTCGAACCTTGGCTCAGTTGGCGTTTCTGTGTGGAGTTTGCATGTTCTCCCTGCCTTCGTGTGGGTTTCCTCCGAGTGCTCCAGTTTCCCAAACAGTCCAAAGACATGCTGTACAGGTGAATTGGGTAGGCTAAATTGTCCATAGTGTGTGTGGATGTTTCCCAAAGATGGATTGTGGCTGGAAGGGCATCCGCTGCGTAAAAACTTGCTGGATAAGTTGGCGGTTCATTCCGCTGTGGCGACCCCGGATTAATAAAGGGACTAAGCCGACAAGAAAATGAACGAATGAATGAACCCCAATCAGATAGGCGAATGTCTGCTGGCATGCCTTCATTTTCAGATGTCTCCGTTTTCCTCATCCACACTGACAAGGAGCAGCAGCATTTTAAAACGAATATGGCCTCTTCAGCGTTTTCAAAACGCTCCGTTTTCGGGACTCGAAAACTCTGAGGTAGTGTGGATGAAAGGCATAACCGTAGCAAAACTTATGCTTTTTAAAACGTAAACGCATTAGAGTAAATAGGGCCTTGATCTACATGACAAAATTTCCTTGCGTTTTGAAAAATGTGTTTACATGACAACCTCCATAAACACATACCGTGCATAACATCGTTTTTGTAGAGTCTCTGTCATGTTTGGTGAGGGGAAATGGGGGGGGAAGGAGCGATGACTCAAATGCAGAGAAATGGGATTTATTAAATAATAAAAATAAAATGCAAAACAGCAAAACGAACTACCCCGAGGGGGAAAATATTAATAAAACCAATAAACAAACAAACTAGACAGTGCAGGCTGGCGATCTGGAGAACAAGGCAAGACAAGACAGGGAACGACGACATCTGATGATGAGTGATGACGAACTGGCAAATGACAGCAGACATGAGGGGATTATAAACTGTAGAAATGACAGAAACAGGACAAGACAGAGCTAGTGTCCGAGCTCTGCCACCAAAACAAGAACACCAAACCAAAGACCAGAGTGGCAGAACCCTGACACTCTCTTTCTATTTATGCATTTAAGTCCCCAAACCACTGTTGTCATGTAGACAAGGCTAAACGCAAAAGAAGTTTCCTGTTTTTGACTGAAAGCATTGGTAAAAGGCCCCTAAATATCACAATTGCTTGAACACAAAAAATAGACAGTGATAGGAATAACAGCGCTATAAATAAACTGCGTTACTGACAGCGATACTTTTTTCAGTAACGAATAATCAAATGAATTATATGAGTTACAACGCCGTTACTGACAATAAAATTCACATTACTATAATTATTGAGAACACTGAGGTGGTTTTCATGGGAGCAGCGTCTCTCTCAGCAAGCCATAGAACCTCTTTTTCTCTAATCTAATGAAGCACCTCACATGTCGTCACATGCCATCACAAAATGAGTGGCTATACAGGTGAAAACGTGAGCTCTGCTAGCAAAGCGGAGGCGAAGCCACAACGTCAAAGCAAATAAAACGTAATTCTATTACTCTACCGCAAACACTTATTACTCAGACAGAATTAAACTAAATAATAATATCTACAAGTTCTAAACCATCTATTGTGTTTTTTTTGCAACTATAGTAATGATAATATAATGATATGTTCAATTTGATGGTTATCTCTTACATTGTCCCACAACACCATTAAAATAGTGTAGATTAGTGTTCAATGTTTTGTATTTTTTTATAGTCATTCGATTGGTAATTAGTTACTTTTATCCCGAGATAATTCAGTTACTATTTGTAAGAAGTAACTAGTAACTATAACTAATTACCCTTTTAAAGGAACGTGGCCAACACTGAAAATAGCGTTTGATATGTTGATATGAACATTTTTAACAATTTTACTTAACTAAACTGCTCACATAGTTCAGTTATTTATGTCTGCAATTGAGATGAATGTCTCTGCTGATCTGTCAGATTCTCATCATAGTGATTGTTCATGTTTTGGATGTTCACAGGGTGCATTTTTGAGGGGAATTTATATAAAGAAGATGAAGAATTTCACCCTGAAGGGAATCCCTGTATTAAATGCGTCTGCACTGTGAGTATATATGCTAATAGCTATGCTAATTTAAGAAAAACGTGCCTTTTGTTACTTTCTACTTGATGAAGAAACAGATTTTGTTAGAAATGAATTGAAGTGGTTAGTGTTTTGAAGATGGCATAATGGCTCAGTGGTCACCTCACAGCAAGAAAGTCACTGGTTTGAGTCCAGGCTGGTCCAGTTGACATTTTTGTGTGGAGTTTGCATGTTCTTCTTGTGTCGGCGTGGGTTTCCTTTGGGTGCTCCAGACATGTAACTCAGACATGTGCTATAGGTAAATTGAGTTAACAAAATTGGCCATAGTGTATAAGCGTGTGTGTGTGTGTGTACATGAATGTGAGTGTATGGGTGTTTCCCAGTACTAGGTTGCAGCTATGTTGGAATAGTTGTCAGTTCAATCCGCTATGGCTACCCCTGATAAATAAGGGACTAAGCTGAAAGAAAATGAATGAATGACTGACTAAAGACACAATAATTTAATAGGGCTTTTACAGCAGTAGCCATATATATATCACATTTTGTGATTGAGCAATATCAAGAGTAACACTTGCATATGGCTATATATCAGGCAGCACTGCTGTAATTCAGTCGAATGTTGAGTATCGTAGGTAATCATACTGTCATGATCATTTTTATATACGACAGTTTGATGGTTTGTAAATAAGAAATTAAAACAACCAGAGTGCCTCTTTTGTGTGAGGAACTATTTTATTCTGCCACAGGCATATCACCCTGCAGCCCAAGACCGGGTACTCACTGAAGCTAAGCAGGGCTGAGCCTGGTCAGTACCTGGATGGGAGACCGCATGGGAAAACTAGGTTGCTGTTGGAAGTGGTGTTAGAGAGGCCTGCAGGTGGCACTCAACCTGTGGCCTGTGTGAGTCTTAATGCCCCGGTAAAAGTGAAGGGGACACCACACTGTCAGTGGGTGCCATCTTTCGGATGAGACACTAAACTGAGGTCCTGACTCTCTGTGGTCATTAAAATCCCATGGCACTTCTCGTAAAAAGTAGGGGTGTAACCCCAGTGTCCTGGCCAAAGTCCCTTAATCGTCCCTTACCCATCATGGACTCCTAATCATCCCCATCCACCGAGTTGGCTCTATCACTGTCTCTTCACTCCACCTATAGCTGGTGTGTGGTACTGGCGCTGTTGTCCTGTGGCTGCCGTTGCATCATCCAAGTGGATGCTGCACACTGGTGGTGGTGGGAAGGGACTCCCCTCGTGATTGTGAAGCGCTTTGGGTGTTTGGCCATACACAATAAATGCGCTATATAAATACACATTACATTACTAAAGGTGTAAAAAGTACGTACAATGTTACAGTAGTGAAAGTACAAAGATTGAGTGAAAATTGCAGTCATTAAAAGTAGAAGCCTATGGCCAAAAACATACATCCGGCGTAATAACTACTAATAAATAAAGGAAATTTGGCGTTATACCATGACTGCAGCAGATGCAATGATGTTACACAGTGTAGTTATCATTGCGTAATATCATTGTGCCTGCTGCAGCCATGGTACGGCAGCAAAAATCCTTTGTTATTACGTCAGAATGAGACCTCCCAGACAGATTAGCGTAGAAAATTGCACCGTTTCATTTTTTGTTGGTCTTAATACATGATGTAACTACCTAAGAGTCAAGCTTTCAATAGGAAATGTATCAAAACTCTTTTTTAATTGTTTTTGAGTGAGATGCTAACGGTCTAATCTGATTCAATGATTTATGCTAAGCTAAGCTAAAAGTGCTTCCACCAGACCTGTATATCAGCTGAATGGATTCAAAAAATAGTAAAAATCAACTGTTTAACTGTAGGGGAGTTGAAAAATGAGCCAATTTCCAAAACCAGAGTTTTCCTTCAAGTATTTTTACAGCAGTATAAGCAGAACAGCAATATGCAAAAAACTCTAGTATAGTACACAACCAGCTGTGTATTATCTTGCAATATTTCAAATGACCTGTCGTCAGTTATTCCTTACATTATTTACGTTCCCTGCTGAAAAATCCAGCTTAAACCAGCCTAGGCTGGTTGGCTGGTTTTAGCTGGTCTACCAGGCTGGTTTTAGAGGGGTTTTGGCCACTTCCAGGCTGGTTTCCAGCCATTTCCAGTCTGGTCTTAGCTGGTCAGGCTGGAAAATTACCAGCTAAAACCAGCTTGACCAGCCTGGTTTAAGCTGGATATAGCTGGTTTTGGCTGGACTCCCAGCTTGGCTAGGCTGGTCAAGCTGGTTTTAGCTGGCCATCTCCCAGCCTGACCAGCTAAGACCAGGCTGGAAATGGCTGGAAACCAGCCTGGAAGTGGCCAAAACCCCTCTAAAACCAGCCTGGTCGACCAGCTAAAACCAGCCAACCATCCTAGGCTGGTTTAAGCTGGATTTTTCAGCAGGGTTGCCTCTAACCTGAACAGCGAGACTTGAGTCTCAGCCTCATGAATCAGCAAAATTCCCAAGTACATAGTAAAATGCAGATGTTTAGGAAAGTGGCGTACAGTTTTGTGTCATACAGTGGTTTAGAGAAGAATAAAGTCTTTTTTTTTTACCCCAGTGACAGTGTATATATGTTTAGCCTAGTTGTACCCTGCTTTATTCTTGTCATTTAGAATATAAATAATAGGTTTTAGTCCTCTATATCAGACATCAAGGTAGAATCTGTATTTCAATGAAGTAACACACAGGACTCATTTTTGACATGCTTTGTATAGTAATGTGTATGTGTGTGTGTTTTCCAGGGAGGGCAAAGCATGTGTCATAAATTGGTGTGTCCTGTTCTGTCCTGCCCGTCTCATCTTACCCACACTCCACCTGGCCAGTGCTGTCCAAGATGTCGGGGTGAGTTATTTCCTTACAGATGTTCTCAATGACACACTTTTAGAACCTTTATACATGGTATCTTAAAGGGATAGTTCAACCTCATGTTGTTCCAAACACGTGAGAGCTTCGCTCATCTTCGAACAGCAAATAAAGATATTATGGATGAAATTGGACAGCTTTCTATTCCAGCAAGAGTCTATGGAGCGTCTCTCAATATTAAATCTATGGAGAGTTTATTAAAAGCCCAGAAAGTTCAATCAATGCAGTGGTTTTACCACAGTTTTATGAAGTTATGAAAATACTTTTGTGAGTACAAAAAAAAAAAAACATAATTAAAGCTGCAAGCAGCGATGAAAGGGACCTCGCACCTAGACTCACCACTGCTCGGTCTTTGGATGACACAGAACAGTGGACAATATTAATTCTTGTGAAAAAGCGCTATATATAAATAAAACAAACTAATCTTAGCTGATGAATATAAAAACCTGACGAATTTACAGATTTATATTAAACTTTAACTCGATATTGGCATGTATATGTCTTCAGGAGAAGAATCTCATTGAATATGAATTTTAGACAAGTCAGGCATTGTGTGGCTGAGTTATAAGTACTTCTTCCACTATTGCAAAACACTGAAGTTTATCAGTCCACCACGGACACGGCCTTCATCGAAAACTCTAGATCTTCACAATTTTACATCACAGGTGTTTGGATTACACTGACAAAACTTAGATTCAATCAGATGAAATTTCTAGGAGTTTGTTACTGTGTAAAACATGTCATTTCCTGCTGCCAGTAGGTGGCGCTATGACTAACAAAATATTGGCATGTAAACATGTTCAGGTCAGGACTCTTATCAAACGTGTCGATTTTCAGGTAGATCAGATAGTAGACTGATTCCACGCGGACGCTATTTTTAAAGCGAAAGTGAGGCTGCTGTGGGAGGAAGCCTAGAAGTATTGCCTGGAGTCACAGGACGGCACTTCGATGACGAATTGTTGTGTACCTGGTTGTATGCTATATCTTATCAGCAAAGTGAAAGTGACACTTTCAGCTAAGTTAAAGGGCACCTATGGTAAAAAATCTACTTTTCAAGCTGTTTGGACAGATCTGTGTGTTGGTATAGTGTATAGACCGTCATACTGGGGTGATATGAACACACCCAGTCCTTTTTTTTCAATTTAACTACAAAAAAAAGGGTCGGCCAATTGGAGCTGTTTTCAAATCGATCGCACCATTACGTAGGTGTGCGATCCCCCTGCCCACCGAATTGATTGACAGCTGCGCGCATCAACATGTCCCGGTAGTTGCGTGTATATGTCAACAAGACCAGACAGACATACGCAAAGCAACCGGGAATAAAAGGTCTGTTCTGTTCGCTAGCATCAGCAAGCATCATCAAATGTGATTAAGAGTAAGTTTCACATGTTTAAAGTGTTTTAAAACAGACTATGTGTGTAATTAATTACAGCGTTTTACTTCAGCTTTACTTCATCAGCACAGCCGCGTGTCCGAACAATTATAATAGAAGAAGCTTCAATCCAGGTTTGTGGAAGTTAAATCAGGTTTATTTTGTACATTAGCATAACAGATATCCACACTTGAGGTTAGCCTTAACTAGGCTAAGCGCGCTCTGTCTGTCTGCCTGCCTGCGTGTGTGTGTGTGTGTATCATCTGCGGTGTGTGTGTGTTTGTGTGTGCGCGCGCGTTAACTTTGTAACGATATTGTGTGAGACTCATCAATGCAACTTCACAATACTGATTAGTAAAGGTTAGTTCTTACTGTAGTATCTCACAAACGCTACGTGAGACCTTCTTCTTTTAAGTCTGTCTGTTGTCTGACACAGCTGAGGGAGGAGGCATGTAGAAACAGTGGGCGGGAAAGAAAAAGCTTAAAGGCGCAGTACGACAAAACCACCCCCTGCTGGAAATCAGTATAAGACAGCATCTTGTAAAAGGTATAATGAAATATCTGATGGGTATTTTGATCTGAAACTTTATATACACATTCTAGAGACGCAAAAGACTTAAATCTGAAAAAAGGGGTAACCTAGGTGCCCTTTAAGGGAAATGGTGCTAGTTAGCTACGTTTTTTTTACCAAACACACATTTTAGATGCCATTTATCAAGGTGAAGTTAATTAACTGATTCTTTCACTATATTAGACGATACTGAATTTAGGTAGTGACATACAAAAAAAATGTTAATTTCTTGCTAACATTTAAGCACTGTTGCGTGTTCTTAAACACTGCTTATTTGCCATAGTATTCACCAGTGCTCAGCAAAAATAACTGCGATTGGATGTAAAGGTCATCAGTTTACCGCACTTCACAGATATTTACCGAGTGCAAACACAGACGAGCGATCCGCTAATGAATTGATTTATGCTCCAGTGTCTCTGTATCTGCGTTTGCACTCAGTAAAGAGCGGTGACCTGATGACCTTCACGACCAATTACAGTCATTTTTGTAAAGCACTAGTGAATACTATGGCATATCAGCAGTGTTTATGAATGATAGCAGGAAATAGACATTTTTAAAATTTCAGTACCATGACAACACTATTACAGACAAAAACAAGAGTGTGTTACAGAGGACTGCATTGTTTTATTGCTCACCGGGTTACATAGGCTGCAGCAGGGAAACGTCCCCACAATGTTTACCTTGTGCCATAAACTGAAGTCTAGGAGGACATCTTACTTTTAAATAGATTATGATTTTGATTTTATACCTAATATGATTTTAATTGGTTGAATTAAACTTAACTGAATGATATTAAAGTGATGTTTACACCACATCAGTCTTTTGAAATCGCAGCTACAGCGTGTTGTTGCAATGTTTACAGTGCTGATCCTCCAATTCCCACAGGAGTTTCACTTTAGTTTGTTACAATGGCGGCTGCGTGAAATAACTGTATAAATGCCTTAGTTGTAACAGCTTCCTGTTTTTGCTCCCTTCGCAAAAAATGCTTCGCAAATCTTCGCAATTTAACATCGCCTAGGCCTTTAGATGACAATACACAATATTAGTGTTGAAATCCCTAGGACGAGTTCATTAAAATACTGCGCCTGGAATTTGCAAAAACTGCACTTTTTCGGAAGAGGACGACTTCCTGTTGGGTTTGAAATTTCGCTCCAAGAGACTTTTTTGTAGGTATTGGCATGTTTGATGTGTGTGCCAATTTTGGTATGTGTGCATGAAGCGTAGTTCAGGGGCTACTCCGTCAAAAGTGCATAGGTGGTGCTGTCGAGCTATTCTGCAACACTCACTTTCGAAACATGTAACAAATGTAAATTTTCCCCACTTAAGGTATGTGTACAAAGTTTTGTGAGTTTTTGAGCATGTTTAGACCCTCAAAAATATGATTCATTCTAGAGTAGAAGAAGAATCGGTCCCACTTTATATTAAGTGGCCTTAACTAATATGTATTTACACAGGTTTGTTACAATGTACTTATTGTGTAAATACATGTATTTACTGTGTACTTAAGCTTGATTAAATACATGTATGTAATCACATCTGTAATTAACTTCTGTAATTACATTTGTAAATACACTGCTGACCATCCCTTACACCTTAACCCACCCTTAAACCTACCCATGCCACCAAACCTGTCCATAACCCAACCTCTATCCCAACTGAAGAGCACCACAAGTGTTCTCAAATACATTATAAACACATTAAGTACATTGTATTTTTTTTTATGTAAGTACATAGTAGTTTAGGACACTTCATTTAAAGTGGGACCGAAGAGTCAACTAAGCAATTCCAATAGGGCCTATGCACTGTTGGTGCCAGGTTCCTAATCAGAAACCATCAACAAAAGACTGACCCCTTTCACATTAACACATGCAAGCGCAGCCTTTAGAAGTCATTTCTGGTTGATTATGTCACAGAATTGACCGTTTTTTTGGAATTGATGTGGGAATGGTGCTTTTTACCATGAAGTAGCAAGTCCTGTTTGTCTTCTTCAGGTCAGAGGAGGGTGTTTGACTTATCGCCGGGCAGCTGTTTGTTCCATAGTGAGGTTTATGAGAACGGCTCCTCTATCAGCTATGATAACTGCACCACCTGCACCTGTGTGGACTCCACAGTGCTCTGCAGGAAGAGATGCTCTCCGCCTGGCAGCTGTCATGGCACTGCCTGCTGCGAAGCCTGCCAGTCTCACCTCAAGATGGAAGATGTGAAATACTGCAGAGTCAAGAGCAAAATCTATAGGGTGAGATCTCCTTGACGAACAGTAATGATGCACTAGACCGGTGTTTCCCAACCACGTTCCTGGAGGACCAACGGCACTGCACACAAAACACACACCTGGTTCAGATCAGCAGCTCATTAGCAGAGACTGAAAGACCTGTAATGGGTGTGACAGATAGAACATGCAGTGTCGTGCGTCCTCCAGGAACGTAGTTGAGAAACACTGAGAGAGATGAAATATGCATGCATGTATTTTAGAAGAGTTCATATATTTGTGTCTGTTCCCGGTTTAGGATGGCGACAGATGGTCGTCTGTGAACTGTTCTCTGTGCACATGCGTTAAAGGGAATATTCAATGTCAGCCTAAGATTTGCGTTCCTATCACCAGCTGTCCCTCGGTAAGTTTTGTTTTACAAGGCTCATAAAGACATCTAACAACAGGTGGATCTGAAGTCATCCGTATACTTTATAGTCATATCTATATACATTTCACTCATAGTGTGTACTCAAGGGTGTAGATGATGTGTCATTTTGCAGCTTTTAAAAGTTTTCACAGTCTCAAAGCCAATACATGGGACATTTTTTGGCATATTTCTTTTTGAAGCTTTATGTTGTACACATGACATAGAAAAAATGTCTACAAATGTCTACAAAATACAACTGAAGTCAGAATTATTAGCCCCCTGTATATATATTTTTTCCCAATTTCAGTTTAACGCAAAGAAGATTCTATTTCAACACATTTCTAAACATAATAGTTTTAATAAGTAATTTATTTTATCTTTGCCATGATGATAATACCGAATCATTTACTAGATATTTTTCAAGATACTAGTGTAATCCACCTGCACCCAACCCGATCTAGGCTGGGATTGAACCAGTGATTCTTTGCATGGGAGTGGGTTCCTCTAAAAACGAGGCTAAAGTCCATGGCCTCTAGTGTCTGTCGCTATAGCACCTTTTGAGGTGAGAGGAGTGAGGTTTACCTGCATAGCACTTCGCTATCTGACCTCTTACAATCACCCCACCTAAACCTCACTCTCATCCCGGACGAGCCCCCACATGTAACCCACCGGTCCTACTGCACGCAATGCAGTCTAAACTAGGATCGAACCAGCAATTCTTTGAATGGGAGTCAGTTGCTCTAACAAGGAGGCTAAGACCATGGCCTTTAGCATCTGTTGCTAGAGCACCTTTGAAGTCAGAGGAGTGAGGTTACCTGCATAGCACTTCGCTATCTGGCTTCTTTTACACCCACCCCCTTAAACCTCACTCTCATCTCGGACGAGCCCCCACATGTAACCCACCATACCTACTGCACCCAACCAGATCTGAGCTGGGATCTAGCAGACAATTCTTTGCTTGGGACTCTGTTGCTCTAACAAGGAAGCTTAAGACCATGGCTTCTAGCATCTGTTGCTATAGCACCTTTTGAGATCAGAGGAGCGAGGTTTACCTGCATAGCACATCGCTATCTGGCCTGTTTTACACTCACTAAAACCTCATTCCCATCCCGGACGAGCCCCCACATGTAACCCAACGGTCCTACTGCACCTGATGCAGTCTGAGCTGGGATTAAATTGGCGATTCTTTGCATGGGATGCTAACAAGGAGGCTAAAGACCATGGCTCCTAGCATCTGTTGCTAGAGCACCTTTTGAAGTCAGAGGAGTGAGGTTACTTACATAGCCTCTTTTACACTCACCCCACCTAAACCTCACTCCCATCCCGGACAAGCCCCCACAAATAACTCACCGGTTTTACTGCATCCAATGTGGTCTAAGCTAGGATCAAACTGGTGATTCTTTTTATACGAGTCGGTTGCTCTAACAAGGAGGCTAAAGACCATGGCCTCTAGCGTCTGAGGTCAGCGGAGTGAGGTTTACCTGCGTCGCACTTTACCAGTTGGCCTCTGTTACACTAGTATTCAGCTTAAAGTGACATTTAAAGGCTTAATTAAATTAGGCAAATAATTGTATAACGATTGTTTGTTCGGTAGACAATCTAAAAAATATATTGCTTAAGGGGGCTAATAATGTTGACCTTAAAATTGTAAAAAATAAAAATAAAAAATGCTTTCATTCTAGCCGAAATAAAACAAATAAGAATTTCCCCTACAGAAAAAATATTATCAGACATACTGTAAAAAATTCCTTGATCTGTTAAACATTATTTGGGAAATATTCGAACCTGAAGCAGCACTTGATCATTTTGGTCAGGGTTGTAGCTGAAATCTGCAGGAAGGTAGCTCTGCAGGAACAGGGTTGATGACCCCTGCTATACAATTTTATTATTAATAATAATTAAAATTTATTTAGAAATTGAATAATATAAAAATACTTACAGTGATATATACACTGATGTGGTCATATAATATTTCACAATACTGATTTATTTTGCTCTGTGATTAATTAGTGTACATAACATTCATTGTTCTAACACAAATTGATTACTTTGCATCAAGCTTAATTTAGCACTGCCTAAATGGGTTTGTTCCAGATATTACAGTCAACCTGTCTGACTATTTTTGTCTCCATATGTAATTCTGTCTCACAATTTATTGCTTTTCAGAATAAGATACTGAATCGCACTGGCTGCTGTCCTGTTTGCACTGACAGTAAGTTGACTTCTTTACACGACACTCTTATTGGAATCTTAAAAACGAACTTTGAAGAATCAAAATCAAATTAATTACTTAAAATCTTAATTCAATAATTTTACAGTCAAATCTGCCACATGCTAAACAATGTAGTTTTAACCCTTTAACTGCCCCACCAACAATTTTTTTAACCGATATTCTCTCTCTTACTCTCTTCCTAACAGAGCCAGGCGTGTGTACCGTATTTGGAGACCCTCACTATAACACTTTTGATGGCCGTACCTTCAACTTCCAGGGCACGTGTAAATATGTGCTCACCAAGGACTGTTCCCCAGCGGCCAGTTTCACAGTGCTTGTGAAGAACGATGCCCGACGCACACGTTCCTTCTCATGGACCAAATCAGTGGAGCTGCACACGTCCGGTCTGAGCATCAGCCTTCACCAACACCTGACCGTCCGGCAGAACGGCACACGCATCGCTCTTCCCTTTCACAGCACCGGCGTCCACATCGACCTGGATGGATACCTGCTCAAACTCACCACCATCGCAGGTAATGGCCTGAAACACTCAGTTCTACTTACTCTTCATTCAAAATATCGTTTAGTGGTGGATTGGAAATGTACATTTAAGTGTATCCTCACAATGCAAATGCTGCTGAAAATGCAATGTTTTGATGAATATGTAAATGTCTGCTACATGTTTCCTCCTAAAAAGACAGAGATTAGACAACAGCAGTTAAAGGTATAGTTCCCCCACAACTGCAAATGTACTAAATTTTTACTCACCCTCAGGTGATTCCAAACCTTTTTGTGTTTATTTTTTGTTAAACACAAAAGAAGATATTTTGAAGAAAGCTGAAAACCTGTAACCATTGACGTCCATAGGAGGAAAAAGCAACGTATTGATGAATATGTAAATGTCTGCTACAATATTCTCCCTATCAAACAAAATAAACAGGAAAAAAAGACAACAGCAGTTAAAGGTGACCTATTAGTCCCCTTTTTACAAGATGTAAAATAAGAAACTGATATCCCTAGAGAGTGTGTGTAAAATTTCAGCTCAAAATACCAAACAAATAATGTTTTATAACTCTTTTTAACTGCTTCTGTGTCGTTTTGGTGACTGTCGCTTTAAATTCAAATGAGATTGTGCTCTTTTCAAAAAGGGGCGGAGCTACAAATGTGTGTCAGCATAGTGGCAGATTCAAAAACAAGACTAATAAATTATGCTAATGAGGGAAAGATTACTAATGGGTGGGGCTTTTCCTCTCTGATGACACGTACAAAGGAAGAATGTCAATCAAACTGTTTCTGCAGACTGTTTTTATCAAGCGTGATTATAAAAAATACAATGAATACATTTTTACTCTTAGAAGCTGGTTATTTCCACAGACTGCTGCCACACAACTTCTTATAAATCTCTTATAAAAGGGACTTTTGCATAATAGGTCCCCTTTAAAGGAATAGTTCAACCACAAATAATTATTATTCACTTTATACTCACCCTCAGGTGGTTCCAAACCTTTAAGTTTCTTTGTTAAATGCAAAAATAGACATTTTTAAGAAACCTGAAACCATTGACAGCGTTTCCAACATTCTCCAAAATATCTTTTTGAAGATATCTAGTATAGGGTTGGGTACCGAAACTCTTTGGAACCGGTTTGCACCGGATCAAATCAGCATATGAATTTCGGTGCTGCAACAAGAATGTAAAGCAGGACGTGCACCGGAAGCGCCGCTCGATGACGCGCAGTGCCATGCACTTTAGAATTTGCAAGTCAGCGGCTGTCCATGGTGCCCAGCCAAGACTGTTCATATTTCTGCCATGCCACAGAGCGCCATCTGAATACTTTCATTTTAAATAACATGCGAATGTGCACGTCTGGTGTGTGATAAACTCTGACGTGTTAAGCTCTGACAGCTCTGAGCTGTGTGACACGCTTAAGAAGCATAAAGGGGTGCATTAAAGGCAGAAATAAGTGCGCGTTGTGTCACACCATTTCTAAATGTTTAAGTCTAAACAGCTTTGAGGGATACGGATGTCAGCGATGTCAGGCATTTGTTATTGTAGCTTATTTAAGGCAAAGCGCGCAGTACGGCGCATGCGGCGAGCGACACACTTCAAGACAACACGACAACATGCAAGATCGCGTTCATCTAATTTGCTTAAACTAAGCATTCTACAGTACGGCTATATTTTACAAGCACGGATTCTGACACACCAACATGCAGCATATGCTTTACAAAAGTTGCGCGTAAGGGAGAAACACGTCAAACTTATGAAATGTGAGGGCTCATGGAATCAACTTAAAGGTGAGGAATGGACTGTCTTTAACAGCTTGTGACATTATCAGGCACATTATCTGAGTATGTTTACATGAACACTAATACTCTGATTTTAATATGATTATGACAATATTCTGATCAAGAGTCTACTGTGAACAGTGATTTTTGATTATCTAAAAGACCACAGACACAAACTGCAGAGGAAACATTTATAGGCTGGTGACGCAATGACGTTGATGGATCTATGTGCTTTAACATGTAACTGGGAATCATGAATGTAACATTCAAAAAGAAACTCATGTAAACACCTGAATCATACTATTGTCTTATTCAGATCAAGGCAAATCATTAGATCACTGATGTATATGTAAAGTAGTCACAAGCCCCAAACCCAGAAAAAAATTTTGATGATAGCCTTTCCACAAGTTAGTAGTTAGCTAATGTAATGTTAATAGCAGAATGTAAATCTTGCATTTATGCTTATAACAAATGCTTATATGCTTAATAAACAAATGATCAAAAGAAATACATTAATGCAAAAAAAAAAAAAAAATATATATATATATATATATATATATATATATATATATATATATATATATATTTATTTATTTATTTATATATATATATATATATATATATATATATATATATATATATATATATATATATATATATATATACATTCATAACAGTAATATTTTATAAAAGTTTCATTTTGCAATGATAAAAAAATCAGGAGGGTGAAATATATTGCATATATTGTACTGTATTTGGCTATGAAAGTTTATAATATACTCAACTACCTTAACATATATAGGTTTAAGTAGGATTGACATTTTGAGTTGTAAGAATTTTTTTTCCAGTGTAAGATTGAACCAACCTGAGGTGTCTTTGCACAATGCTAACCCTTGGACTGGGTTGTGATTTCATCAACTCTCCCATGCTTCTACAACATTTATCAGCATGCAACCTTTGTGCCGGCAGCTCAAATCCATCATTCCAGTCTACAGATAGTACAGTATGGAGACAGTTTACTTTACATTTACCACACCTTTCCTTTTCAAAAGAGCTGTTATACCTGTTTAAAGTGATCATTCAATACATTTCACATTGTTTGAAAGCAGTTTCACATTAATAATCTGTGATACTTGCCACTGTCGCCTTTGTTTTGTTTTTTACGCCTTAAGAAATTAATCCGTAAAATAACAACAAGTACTTGCACCTCATTAGTCTTGTTTTATAACAATAATTTACCTGACCAACCTTTAAACTAAACAAAATGCCAATAAAAGTCTCTTTGTTAAACTGAATGTTTAAATTACAATAAAAAAAGTTGCCGGAGCAGATATCACGTTGCTATAATGCAATTTAACAGCATGCATACACCTGTGTATCCCAAACTCATACTTGTCAACACTGGGATGTGAAAATAAGGGATATGCCCACTATAATAAGGGATTCCCCCGACCCCCCCTTAAAAAATCCCCAAATTACTAAATATGCTCATTTGGAGCTGTTTAGTTGTAAATAAACAGTTAAATGGTCAGTAATATGTTTTATAATTATTTACAAAAGAAAAAATAAAATTAAACACAAGCAGCAAATAAATTAACAAACAGTTCAGCTTATTAGAAATTAAAAGCTATCATAAAGAAATAGAATTAAGCAATCAATCCTCATTAGCACATTAATCTAATTCATTTCGGGTGTTTCATTTTTAATCTTTCGACTTTTGTTTTAATGGAATTTGATACCGCATGGCGAACGGAAAGAAAAACCTCTGCATTTCGTGACTCGGTTGTTCTTTAAGGTAATCAAAAATCGCTGCTTACATGGTAGACTCTTAATAAGAGTATTATCTTAATCATATTAAAAGCGGAGTATTGGTGTCCATGTTAATGTACTCAGAAAGTGCCAGATGAAGTCGCGAGCTGTCAAAGACAGCGCATTCCTCTGCCTTTTAGCACGCACCCTTCAATGTTTCGGGAAGTTTGACCTGTTTCCCCCATAAATTCACCTTTTGTAAAGCGTATGCGTATTTGTGTAATACAGCCATACTTAAGAACGCTTAGTTTAGGCAAATTTGATGAACGCAATCATGCGTGTTGAATCTGAAGGCAGTCGCTCCGCCTGCGCTGTCCTGCGTGCGTAAATTGTTTCTACTTTATAATTAATGTTCTCAACTTACAGCAATACAACTTTACAATGAGTACAATTGTTTGTATTCAATACTTTATTGTTATTATCATTTTCCATTTACCATATTTGCAATGCCTGCAGTCCATTTAGGCCGTACTCACACTAGGTACAGTTGCCTCGAACCGGGCCAGAGCACGCTTGTCCCCCCTCCCGTCTCCCCCGACGGCCCGAGCTCACACCACAAACGGGCCTCGGCACGCTTACGTCATCGCTGCTGTTCAGTGAGAAGCGCTCTCTCACTCAGCAGCACGGTGGACATTTCTCTAGTTATATCGTTTCAGTCGTTTGTAATGCAGTGACATGCAGTCAAATATTTCGCAAAACAGTCCTTAGGGATGGGGTGACACGCAGTCAGATATTTCGCCGAACAGATCCGCCACTTTTGCCGCTCATAAACAATTAAAAAGCTCTCGTGCTGCAGGAATGAGGAGGTCTGCTGTCGTGCAGTGAGGGGTTTGCGTCTTTAATCAACTACAGCAGTTTGTGTTCACTGAACAGTAAGAATGATTAATAAATCCATATGAAACAGCCCCTTAAAAGTCACGTCTCGCTTTCAGTTTCGGGCTTTGGCGCGTTTTGCATTCACACACAAGCGTACCGTGCCAAAGCCCAAGTGAACCGCGCTCAGACCCACCTCTTCCAACCGGGCCAGGGCCGGCCAAGTGAACCGTGCTTGAGCCTAATTCAGCGCACTCACACTTCTCAAACGATCCGAGAAACAGGCCTGGGCACGGTACGGATGGCATAGTGTGAGTAGGCCCTAAGAATGCAACTTAGAAAACATTTTTTTCTTTATTGGTATTGATTGTTTTAAAATTCAAATGGCATCAACATGCCTGTGTTTTAATTTCTGTAATAAATATGGCTGTCAAGCCAGGATCTTGATGGTTTATTGTGGGTATGCTGTTTACATGAAGAAATCTGTGTTACAAGTTAAACAAAAATTCTAATAAACAATTATATTTTAAATTCAAATCTTGCGTTTACATTAATTTTACATTTGAATAGCCAAAATTAAAAGTTTTAGTATTTTAAATGTGATTAATCACGATAAATAAAAAAGTTGTGATTAATTAATTAATTACTTTAATCAGTTGAAATCAGTAAATCATACATTTGATTTAAAGCATGTCTTACACAAACTAACATTACTGAAAAAGTTGACCCGTCCCAATCCTCAATGTGTAATTCGAACACTGTATACAAGAAAGTTGAATTGACTCATATGTTGTGTGTGTGTGTTCAGGACTGGAGATCACGTGGGATGGGGACAGTCTGGTGGAGGTGGTTGCAGCGCCTCATCTGAAGGGGCAGCTGTGTGGTCTTTGTGGAAACTACAACGGTCAGCGGCGAGACGACTCTCTTGGAGGAGACGGACAGTTTAAGTTTGACGTGGATGAACTTGCTGAATCGTGGCGTGTGGAGGACAACGAGCTGTGCGAAGTACAGAACCGCCGGCCCACATCCTTTCTCTGTGCCGGAACAGTCAAGGTGAAGCTCCGCGCTCACAGAACCTGCCAGAAGCTCAAGTCCTGGGAGTTTCAGAAGTGCCACTCTGCTGTCGACTTTACCTCCTTTTACAAGTGAGTTCACTAAACCTATGCAGTTCTGAACAATTTTTTAAGCCATCTGAAATTTGAGACAGAACTAATGCATAATATAAGCAGTCATGTAAAGGCCGGGACACACCAAGCCTGAAGTATGCTGTTGGGTTTGTTCGGCTCATAGGTCAGGCTAGATGGTTAGGTGTGTGTGCGACAAATTGCCTCTCATGGGGTTAATTCGGATCACATTCAACATGTCAGATCATCAGCTGAAGAGAGTGCTCTAATTGGTTATTCAGCAGCCAATCAGAGCGCTAGCGAGACGTAGTGAAGTGCCAAACTAAGTAAACAATTCAAGTCAAGAAGTAACACAAAGGGGCCAGCTGTAATTTCGATATGTTTCTAAAATATTAGCAAATGAAAAAGATTATTAGATTATCAGAGATATTTGCTTAATCAAATCTTTATGTGGTGACTGACAATTATTTTGATAATGGTATTAAACACTACGTTTTGCGCGCACGAACCAGAAGTTTCCATTTAGGGAACGAGAAAACAGATTACTGCCCTCACGGAGTTGAAAGACGCGGCTCTCATTTCAGTCAGCTTTTGTTTGTTTACTTTTGTTTGGCTTTTTGCTCCAGGGGGGGCCCTTGTGATTAGGGGGCCCCGCGTCGTCACGATTTTCAATAACTGTAAATCCGGCAACTGCAATAATCAAACTCTTGGGAACAACTGTGGTTGGAACCAAAGTTCACAGGTCTGTGTTCTCTGAACACCTCTAAAGCGGTGGACTACTTTATTCTGATTGCTTGCCGCCTAACCGCGTCATACCTCATACCTTAAAGTAGACTTGATTTCAACTATCCTCGATGCTCACAACGGAGAGGACACGCTGTGCTGTTTCTCGCCGCCAGTTCTTCTGGGCACTTTGACGCTCTCGCCGCTTTCGGTTTGTGATTGCTCCTTAGTTTGTGAAGGCTTCCCCGCGTTGTCGCTCCACCCTGCCTCCCTTCCCCGCTCATCAATTTGTGGTCGCTTCCCCGTTTTGACCCCACCTCCTTCATCAGGGGGCTCCGTCAGTGATCCCTGCAGGGGGGCCTCCGCATTTTGTGCTACGCCACTGGTATGGCTGATAAATAGGGGACGGCCATGGAAGCCACGGCCCCAAAATGAAAAGTCATATGCATATCAGAGTTGTTCTGCATTTACTGAATCGTTTGGTTTTGGTAACCTACAGAGAGCGACTTGCATCTATCTGCTGCAAAAAATATCTAAAACGCTCATAACAAAACGCGATGTCTGCAGTTGTTTTTGAAGGAGACAAGCAGACATGATCACTGTGTTTGCACAGGGTCAGTCACACTTGTCGGTTGTCGCCAATGTAACACACACACAAATGAACGTTATGAGAACTAAAGTTTGTTGTACAGTTGGTGGATTACTCCTGTTATTTGGTACGATTGCATTTATATCAGTTCGTTATTTCACACGAACCGTACCTCTTCCAGGCGGACTCGGGTACAGTTCATGGATGAGCACCCGAGTTCAGATGACATGGTTAAGACTAGCGAAACATATCTAACTCTGACGTCAAACAAACCCTGATTACGGACCAAAAGTGCTAGTGTGAAAGCACCTTAAAAAAAGCTTTTAATCCTAAATTTGTAATGCCAAAATGCTAACCTAAAGTTCTTTTGTGTAGAAAACCATCGGACTGGAGCCAGTAGGTGGAATTTACATGTGTAGTCGTGGAATAAAATACAGTAATGCCGCCGTGAGAAATTCTGTTGTACAGCACTGCGAAAAGGGGCGGGATTAATCAAGATGATTAGACAGTAACAAAACTGAGTGATTGGTCCATATTTTAAATTCCTATGCAGCGAGGTCATGTTTTAATATTCAATTGGTCTCACGTAGTCACAGCAATTTTGCAGGTCAAAGTTCACCAAGCATTTGCATGCGTATGAATGGAAATCTATGAAGTGAAAAGTCCAGTGTGACAGTGGCTTAATTCTTAATTTTTAAAGCTAAAATGCATTGAAACTTGTTTCCGATACTCGTTTTTTTTTCTTTTTTTTACATTTTGTGAGCTTTTATTTTATAATTCTGAATTTATATCTCTCGTAATAGTGACATTATTTATTACATATATTTTTTATTTCAACTTTACATCACCACTGAAAGCCTAGTGGGCAGTGCTTGTGTGACTGTGCTTTGGGCATCCGAGATCTGCAGCCCCCACAACATCAACCATTAAAATACAGCCAAAAATCATCAAAAAATAAATCTTGCTTCTTTTTTTCTTTAACACTTTACTTTGATGGTCCATTTGAGTATTAGTAGACTGTCTGATTAATATCTGCTGATACTGCTCCTTCAACAGACATTTAACTGACTATAAGAAACTTAACTATATGTACATGTCAACATACACTAACCCCAACCTAACAGTCTACTTATAATCTAATGAGAATTAGTTGGCATGTAGATGCAATTTAACTTAAATTGATCACACTTTACAATAAGGTTCATTAGTTACTGTTAATTAATGCATTTACTAACATGAACAAACAATGAACAATACATCTACTACTGTATTTGTTCATGTTAGTAAACGTTAGTTAATGAAAATACAGTAGTTCATTGTTAGTTCATGTTAACTCATGGTGCATTAACTTTTGTTAATAAGCATGGACTTGGATGTTAATAATACATTAGTAAATGTTTCATTATAATTAATAAATGCTGTACATGTGTTGTTCATGATTACTTCATGTCAGTAAATGCATTAACTAATGAACCTTATTGTTAAGTGTCACCCTTAAATTCAGCAAATTGACCATCAAAAATAAAGTGTGACACTTTTTTACTTAACCTAATTGCAAGTTTATAGCCTTTCACAATTCCGACTATATTTCTTGCACTTTTAAACTTGCAATCATATGACAAAAAAAAACTTTAACTTTAAGATGTTAACTAGAAATGGCAAGAAAAAGTATTAAATGGGTTAATTTGTTAGACAGAAGTCATAATTAAATGTTTTATTCTTTGACTCATTTTCATTTCTCATAAAAATGCCGAACTAAACATTTGTAAAGTAGAGAATTCTAAAGACAAGGATGCTGTATAAGTAGATCAATCGAAAAGTTGTCATGCATGCATTGTTTGTTTTTTGAGGTAAAAATCAAATGCTCTGAACATGTTAAGTATTTTGGCAAAACTTCAACACAAATTATGAAGAAATCACCATACAAGAGTACTACACTGCTTAAAGTTCTTCTGCTTCTTGACTGTATCTCTGTGCTCCTCTCTTTAGGTCGTGTGTAACAGACATGTGTGAGTGTCCAGTGCATAAGAACTGTTTCTGTGAGTCCTTCATAGCGTACAGTCGAGCCTGTGAGAGAGAAGGGATTCATGTGCACTGGAGACCAGAGCTCACCTGCATGAGTAAGTCACTCTCATGTTTATATATATATATATATATATATATATATATATATATATATATATATATATATATATATATATATATATATATATATATATATATATATATTTATTTATTTATTTATTTATTTTTATTTTTTGGTTAGAATATTAAAGAGTTACATCTGAGTGAGATCTACAAACAATTCCTAAAAACAGCTTATATTACGGACATTTTTTGTTGGTATTTCTTTATGTTGAATAATGTTTTTGTTGACCTTAATATAGATTTTTTTTTAATTGTTGATCCTGGACCATCATTATTTAAATACAGTGTAAATTCACTATTGTTGATCCTGGATCATCATCATCATTTAAATACAGTGTAAATTCACTATTGTTGATCCTGGACCATCATTATTTAAATACAGAGTAAATTCACTATTGTTGATCCTGGATCATCATTATTTAAATACAGAGTAAATTCACTATTGTTGATCCTGTATCATCATCATTATTTAAATACAGAGTAAATTCACTATTGTTGATCCTGGATCATCATCATTATTTAAATACAGAGTAAAATCACTATTGTTGATCCTGGATCATCATCATCATTTAATTACAGTGTAAATTCACTATTGTTGATCCTGGATCATCATCATTATTTAAATACAGAGTAAATTCACTATTGTTGATCCTGGATCATCATCATTATTTAAATACAGAGTAAATTCACTATTGTTGATCCTGGATCATCATTATTTAAATACAGTGTAAACTCACTATTGTTGATCCTGGATCAACATTATTTAAATACAGAGTAAATTCACTATTGTTGATCCTGGATCAACATTATTTAAATACAGTGTAAACTCACTATTGTTGATCCTGGATCATCATCATTATTTAAATACAGAGTAAATTCACTATTGTTGATCCTGGATCATCATTATTTAAATACAGTGTAAACTCACTATTGTTGATCCTGGATCAACATTATTTAAATACAGAGTAAATTTACTATTGTTGATCCTGGATCATCATTATTTAGATACAGAGTAAATTCACTATTGTTGATCCTGGATCATCATCATTATTTAAATACAATGTAAATTCACTATTGTTGATCCTGGATCATCATTATTTAAATACAGAGTAAATTCACTATTGTTGATCCTGGATCATCATTATTTAAATACAGAGTAAATTCACTATTGTTGATCCTGGATCGTCCTTATTTAAATACAATGTAAATTCACTATTGTTGATCCTGGATCATCATCATTATTTAAATACAGAGTAAATTCACTATTGTTGATCCTGGATCATCATCATTATTTAAATACAATGTAAATTCACTATTGTTGATCCTGGATCAACATTATTTAAATACAGAGTAAATTCACTATTGTTGATCCTGGACCATCATCATTATTTAAATACAGAGTAAATTCACTATTGTTGATCCTGTATCATCATCATTATTTAAATACAGAGTAAATTCACTATTGTTGATCCTGGATCATCATCATTATTTAAATACAGAGTAAAATCACTATTGTTGATCCTGGATCATCATCATCATTTAATTACAGTGTAAATTCACTATTGTTGATCCTGGATCATCATCATTATTTAAATACAGAGTAAATTCACTATTGTTGATCCTGGATCATCATTATTTAAATACAGTGTAAACTCACTATTGTTGATCCTGGATCAACATTATTTAAATACACAGTAAATTTACTATTGTTGATCCTGGATCATCATTATTTAGATACAGAGTAAATTCACTATTGTTGATCCTGGATCATCATCATTATTTAAATACAATGTAAATTCACTATTGTTGATCCTGGATCATCATTATTTAAATACAGAGTAAATTCACTATTGTTGATCCTGGATCATCATTCTTTAAATACAGAGTAAATTCACTATTGTTGATCCTGGATCATCATTATTTAAATACAGAGTAAATTCACTATTGTTGATCCTGGACCATCATCGTTTAATTACAGTGTAAATTCACTATTGTTGATCCTGGACCATCATCATTTAAATACAGAGTAAATTCACTATTGTTGATCCTGGATCAACATTATTTAAATACAGAGTAAATTCACTATTGTTGATCCTGGATCATCATCATTATTTAAATACAGTGTAAATTCACTATTGTTGATCCTGGATCATCATCATTATTTAAATACAGAGTAAATTCACTATTGTTGATCCTGGATCATTATTATTTAAATACAGTGTAAATTCACTATTGTTGATCCTGGATCATCATCATTATTTAAATGCAATGTATTTTCACTATTGTTGATCCTGGACCATCATCATCATTTAAATACAGAGTAAATTCACTATTGTTGATCCTGGATCATCATCATTATTTAAATACAATGTAAATTCACTATTGTTGATCCTGGATCAACATTATTTAAATACAGAGTAAATTCACTATTGTTGATCCTGGATCATCATCATTATTTAAATACACTGTAAATTCACTATTGTTGACCCTGGATCAACATTATTTAAATACAGAGTAAATTCACTATTGTTGATCCTGGACCATCATCATTTAATTACAGTGTAAATTCACTATTGTTGATCCTGGATCATCATCATTATTTAAATACAGAGTAAATTCACTATTGTTGATCCTGGATCATCATCATTATTTAAATACAGTGTAAATTCACTATTGTTGATCCTGGATCATCATCATTATTTAAATACAGTGTAAATTCACTATTGTTGATCCTGGATCAACATTATTTAAATACAGAGTAAATTCACTATTGTTGATCCTGGATCAACATTATTTAAATACAGAGTAAATTCACTATTGTTGATCCTGGATCATCATTATTTAAATACAGAGTAAAGCCACTATTGTTGATCCTGGATCATCATCATTATTTAAATACAGAGTAAATTCACTATTGTTGATCCTGGATCATCATTATTTAAATACAGAGTAAATTCACTATTGTTGATCCTGGATCAACATTATTTAAATACAGAGTAAATTCACTATTGTTGATCCTGGATCATCATTATTTAAATACAGTGTAAATTCACTATTGTTGATCCTGGATCATCATCATTATTTAAATACAGAGTAAATTCACTATTGTTGATCCTGGATCATCATTATTTAAATACAGAGTAAATTCACTATTGTTGATCCTGGATCATCATTATTTAAATGCAATGTAAATTCACTATTGTTGATCCTGGATCAACATTATTTAAATACAGAGTAAATTCACTATTGTTGATCCTGGATCATCATTCTTTAAATACAGTGTAAATTCACTATTGTTGATCCTGGATCATCATCATTATTTAAATACAGAGTAAATTCACTATTGTTGATCCTGGATCATCATCATTATTTAAATACAGAGTAAATTCACTATTGTTGATCCTGGATCATCATCATTATTTAAATGCAATGTATTTTCACTATTGTTGATCCTGGACCATCATCATCATTTAAATACAGAGTAAATTCACTATTGTTGATCCTGGATCATCATCATTATTTAAATACAATGTAAATTCACTATTGTTGATCCTGGATCAACATTATTTAAATACAGAGTAAATTCACTATTGTTGATCCTGGATCATCATCATTATTTAAATACACTGTAAATTCACTATTGTTGATCCTGGATCAACATTATTTAAATACAGAGTAAATTCACTATTGTTGATCCTGGATCAACATTATTTAAATACAGAGTAAATTCACTATTGTTGATCCTGGACCATCATCTTTTAATTACAGTGTAAATTCACTATTGTTGATCCTGGATCATCATCATTATTTAAATACAGAGTAAATTCACTATTGTTGATCCTGGATCATCATCATCATTTAATTACAGTGTAAATTCACTATTGTTGATCCTGGATCATCATTATTTAAATACAGAGTAAATTCACTATTGTTGATCCTGGATCATAATCATTATTTAAATGCAATGAAAATTCACTATTGTTGATCCTGGACCATCATCATCATCATTTAATTACAGTGTAAATTCACTATTGTTGATCCTGGATCATCATCATTATTTAAATGCAATGTAAATTCACTATTGTTGATCCTGGATCATCATCATCATTTAAATACAGAGTAAATTCACTATTGTTGATCCTGGATCATCATCATTATTTAAATACAGAGTAAATTCACTATTGTTGATCCTGGATCGTCCTTATTTAAATACAGTGTAAATTCACTATTGTTGATCCTGGACCATCATCATCATTTAAATACAGAGTAAATTCACTATTGTTGATCCTGGAACATCATCATTATTTAAATACAATGTAAATTCACTATTGTTGATCCTGGACCATCATCATTTAAATACAGAGTAAATTCACTATTGTTGATCCTGGATCATCATCATTATTTAAATACAATGTAAATTCACTATTGTTGATCCTGGATCATCATCATTTAATTACAGAGTAAATTCACTATTGTTGATCCTGGATCATCATTATTTAAATACAGAGTAAATTCACTATTGTTGATCCTGGACCATCATCATTTAATTACAGTGTAAATTCACTATTGTTGATCCTGCACCATCATCATTATTTAAATACAGAGTAAATTCACTATTGTTGATCCTGGACCATCATCATTTTATTACAGTGTAAATTCACTATTGTTGATCCTGGATCATCATCATTATTTAAATACAGAGTAAATTCACTATTGTTGATCCTGGATCATCATCATTATTTAAATACAGTGTAAATTCACTATTGTTGATCCTGGATCATCATCATCATTTAATTACAGTGTAAATTCACTATTGTTGATCCTGGATCATCATTATTTAAATACAGAGTAAATTCACTATTGTTGATCCTGGATCGTCCTTATTTAAATACAGAGTAAATTCACTATTGTTGATCCTGGATCGTCCTTATTTAAATACAGAGTAAATTCACTATTGTTGATCCTGGACCATCATCATTATTTAAATACAGTGTAAATTCACTATTGTTGATCCTGGATCATCATCATCATTTAATTACAGTGTAAATTCACTATTGTTGATCCTGGATCATCATCATTTAAATACAGAGTAAATTCACTATTGTTGATCCTGGATCATCATCATTATTTAAATACAGAGTAAATTCACTATTGTTGATCCTGGATCATCATCATTATTTAAATACAGAGTAAATTCACTATTGTTGATCCTGGATCATCATTATTTAAATACAGAGTAAATTCACTATTGTTGATCCTGGATCATCATTATTTAAATACAGTGTAAATTCACTATTGTTGATCCTGGATCAACATTATTTAAATACAGTGTAAATTCACTATTGTTGATCCTGGATCATCATCATTATTTAAATACAGTATAAATTTACTATTGTTGATCCTGGACCATCATCATTTAAATACTGTGTAAATTCACTATTGTTGATCCTGGATCATCATTATTTAAATACAGAGTAAATTCACTATTGTTGATCCTGGATCATCATCATTATTTAAATACAATGTAAATTCACTATTGTTGATCCTGGATCATCATCATTATTTAAATACAGAGTAAATTCACTATTGTTGATCCTGGATCATCATCATTATTTAAATACAGAGTAAATTCACTATTGTTGATCCTGGATCATCATCTTTATTTAAATACAATGTAAATTCACTATTGTTGATCCTGGATCATCATCATTATTTAAATACAGTGTAAATTCACTATTGTTGATCCTGGATCATCATCATCATTTAAATACAGAGTAAATTCACTATTGTTGATCCTGGATCATCATCATTATTTAAATACAGAGTAAATTCACTATTGTTGATCCTGGACCATCATCATTATTTAAATACAGAGTAAATTCACTATTGTTGATCCTGGATCATCATCATTATTTAAATACAATGTAAATTCACTATTGTTGATCCTGGATCATCATCATTTAATTACAGAGTAAATTCACTATTGTTGATCCTGGACCATCATCATCATTCAAATACAGAGTAAATTCACTATTGTTGATCCTGGATCATCATTATTTAAATACAGAGTAAATTCACTATTGTTGATCCTGGATCATCATCATTATTTAAATACAATGTAAATTCACTATTGTTGATCCTGGATCATCATCATTATTTAAATACAGAGTAAATTCACTATTGTTGATCCTGGATCATCATCATTATTTAAATACAATGTAAATTCACTATTGTTGATCCTGGATCATCATCATTATTTAAATACAGAGTAAATTCACTATTGTTGATCCTGGATCATCATCATTATTTAAATACAGTGTAAATTCACTATTGTTGATCCTGGAACATCATCATTATTTAAATACAATGTAAATTCACTATTGTTGATCCTGGACCATCATCATTATTTAAATACAGAGTAAATTCACTATTGTTGATCCTGGATCATCATCATTATTTAAATACAATGTAAATTCACTATTGTTGATCCTGGATCATCATCATTATTTAAATACAGAGTAAATTCACTATTGTTGATCCTGGATCATCATCATTATTTAAATACATAGTAAATTCACTATTGTTGATCCTGGATCATCATCTTTATTTAAATACAATGTAAATTCACTATTGTTGATCCTGGATCATCATCATTATTTAAATGCAATGTAAATTCACTATTGTTGATCCTGGATCATCATCATCATTTAAATACAGAGTAAATTCACTATTGTTGATCCTGGATCATCATCATTATTTAAATACAGAGTAAATTCACTATTGTTGATCCTGGATCATCATCATTATTTAAATACAATGTAAATTCACTATTGTTGATCCTGGATCAACATTATTTAAATACAAAGTAAATTCACTATTGTTGATCCTGGATCGTCCTTATTTAAATACAGTGTAAATTCACTATTGTTGATCCTGGACCATCATCATTATTTAAATACAGAGTAAATTCACTATTGTTGATCCTGGATCATCATCTTTATTTAAATACAATGTAAATTCACTATTGTTGATCCTGGATCAACATTATTTAAATACAGTGTAAATTTACTATTGTTGATCCTGGACCATCATCATCATTTAAATACAGAGTAAATTCACTCTTGTTGATCCTGGATCATCATCTTTATTTAAATACAATGTAAATTCACTATTGTTGATCCTGGATCAACATTATTTAAATACAGAGTAAATTCACTATTGTTGATCCTGGATCATCATCATTATTTAAATACAGAGTAAATTCACTATTGTTGATCCTGGATCATCATCATTATTTAAATACAGAGTAAATTCACTATTGTTGATCCTGGATCATCATCATTATTTAAATACAGAGTAAATTCACTATTGTTGATCCTGGACCATCATCATCATTTCAATACAGTGTAAATTCACTATTGTTGATCCTGGATCATCATTATTTAAATACAATGTAAATTCACTATTGTTGATCCTGGATCATCATCATTATTTAAATACAGAGTAAATTCACTATTGTTGATCCTGGATCATCATCATTATTTAAATACAATGTAAATTTACTATTGTTGATCCTGGATCATCATCATTATTTAAATACAGAGTAAATTCACTATTGTTGATCCTGGACCATCATCATTATTTAAATACAGAGTAAATTCACTATTGTTGATCCTGGACCATCATCATTTAATTACAGTGTAAATTCACTATTGTTGATCCTGGATCATCATCATTATTTAAATACAGAGTAAATTCACTATTGTTGATCCTGGATCATCATCATTATTTAAATACAATGTAAATTCACTATTGTTGATCCTGGACCATCATTATTTAAATACAGAGTAAATTCACTATTGTTGATCCTGGATCATCATCATTATTTAAATACAGAGTAAATTCACTATTGTTGATCTTGGATCGTCCTTATTTAAATACAGTGTAAATTCACTATTGTTGATCCTGGATCATCATCATTATTTAAATACCATTTAAATTTACTATTGTTGATCCTGGATCATCATCATTATTTAAATACAGAGTAAATTCACTATTGTTGATCCTGGATCATCATTATTTAAATACAGAGTAAATTCACTATTGTTGATCCTGGACCATCATCATTTAATTACAGTGTAAATTCACTATTGTTGATCCTGGATCATCATCATTATTTAAATACAGAGTAAATTCACTATTGTTGATCCTGGATCATCATCATTATTTAAATACAATGTAAATTCACTATTGTTGATCCTGGATCATCATCATTATTTAAATACAGTGTAAATTCACTATTGTTGATCCTGGATCATCATCATTATTTAAATACAGTGTAAATTCACTATTGTTGATCCTGGATCATCATCATTATTTAAATACAGAGTAAATTCACTATTGTTGATCCTGGATCGTCCTTATTTAAATACAGAGTAAATTCACTATTGTTGATCCTGGATCATAATCATTATTTAAATGCAATGTAAATTCACTATTGTTGATCCTGGATCATCATCATCATCATTTAATTACAGTGTAAATTCACTATTGTTGATCCTGGATCATCATTATTTAAATACAGTGTAAATTCACTATTGTTGATCCTGGATCATCATTATTTAAATACAGAGTAAATTCACTATTGTTGATCCTGGATCATCATCATTATTTAAATACAGTGTAAATTCACTATTGTTGATCCTGGATCATCATCATTATTTAAATACAGAGTAAATTCACTATTGTTGATCCTGGATCATCATCATTATTTAAATACAGAGTAAATTCACTATTGTTGATCCTGGATCATCATTATTTAAATACAGAGTAAATTCACTATTGTTGATCCTGGATCATCATTATTTAAATACAGAGTAAATTCACTATTGTTGATCCTGGATCATCATCATTATTTAAATACAATGTAAATTCACTATTGTTGATCCTGGATCATCATTATTTAAATGCAATGTAAATTCACTATTGTTGATCCTGGACCATCATTATTTAAATACAGAGTAAATTCACTATTGTTGATCCTGGATCATCATCATTATTTAAATACAGAGTAAATTCACTATTGTTGATCCTGGATCATCATCATTATTTAAATACAGAGTAAATTCACTATTGTTGATCCTGGATCATCATTATTTAAATACAGAGTAAATTCACTATTGTTGATCCTGGATCATCATCATTATTTAAATACAATGTAAATTCACTATTGTTGATCCTGGATCATCATTATTTAAATGCAATGTAAATTCACTATTGTTGATCCTGGATCATCATCATCATTTAAATACAGAGTAAATTAATTTTTGTTGATCCTGGATCATCATCATTATTTAAATACAGAGTAAATTCACTATTGTTGATCCTGGACCATCATCATTTAATTACAGTGTAAATTCACTATTGTTGATCCTGGACCATCATCATTTAATTACAGTGTAAATTCACTATTGTTGATCCTGGACCATCATCATTTAATTACAGTGTAAATTCACTATTGTTGATCCTGGATCATCATCATCATTTAAATACAGAGTAAATTAATTTTTGTTGATCCTGGATCATCATCATTATTTAAATACAGAGTAAATTCACTATTGTTGATCCTGGACCATCATCATTATTTAAATACAATGTAAATTCACTATTGTTGATCCTGGATCATCATTATTTAAATACAGTGTAAATTCACTATTGTTGATCCTGGACCAGCATCATTTAAATACAGAGTAAATTCACTATTGTTGATCCTGGATCATCATTATTTAAATACAATGTAAATTCACTATTGTTGATCCTGGATCAACATTATTTAAATACAGAGTAAATTCACTATTGTTGATCCTGGATCATCATCATTATTTAAATACAGAGTAAATTCACTATTGTTGATCCTGGACCATCATCATTTAATTACAGTGTAAATTCACTATTGTTGATCCTGGATCATCATCATCATTTAAATACAGAGTAAATTAATTTTTGTTGATCCTGGATCATCATCATTATTTAAATACAGAGTAAATTCACTATTGTTGATCCTGGACCATCATCATTTAAATACAATGTAAATTCACTATTGTTGATCCTGGACCATCATCATTTAATTACAGTGTAAATTCACTATTGTTGATCCTGGATCATCATCATCATTTAAATACAGAGTAAATTAATTTTTGTTGATCCTGGATCATCATCATTATTTAAATACAGAGTAAATTCACTATTGTTGATCCTGGATCATCATTATTTAAATACAGTGTAAATTCACTATTGTTGATCCTGGACCAGCATCATTTAAATACAGAGTAAATTCACTATTGTTGATCCTGGATCATCATTATTTAAATACAATGTAAATTCACTATTGTTGATCCTGGATCAACATTATTTAAATACAGAGTAAATTCACTATTGTTGATCCTGGATCAACATCATTATTTAAATACAATGTAAATTCACTATTGTTGATCCTGGATCATCATCATCATTTAATTACAGTGTAAATTCACTATTGTTGATCCTGGATCATCATCATTATTTAAATACAATGTTAATTCACTATTGTTGATCCTGGATCATCATCATCATTTAAATACAGTGTAAATTCACTATTGTTGATCCTGGATCATCATCATCATTTAAATACAGAGTAAATTCACTATTGTTGATCCTGGATCATCATCATTATTTAAATACAATGTAAATTTACTATTGTTGATCCTGGACCATCATTATTTAAATAAAGAGTAAATTCACTATTGTTGATCCTGGATCATCATCATTATTTAAATACAATGTAAATTTACTATTGTTGATCCTGGATCATCATCATTATTTAAATACAGAGTAAATTCACTATTGTTGATCCTGGATCATCATTATTTAAATACAATGTAAATTCACTATTGTTGATCCTGGACCATCATCATTATTTAAATACAGAGTAAATTCACTATTGTTGATCCTGGACCATCATCATTTAATTACAGTGTAAATTCACTATTGTTGATCCTGGACCATCATCATTTCAATACAGAGTAAATTCACTATTGTTGATCCTGGATCATCATCATTATTTAAATACAGAGTAAATTCACTATTGTTGATCCTGGATCAACATTATTTAAATACAGAGTAAATTCACTATTGTTGATCCTGGATCATCATCATTATTTAAATACAGTGTAAATTCACTATTGTTGATCCTGGATCATCAGCATTATTTAAATACAGTGTAAATTCACTATTGTTGATCCTGGATCATCATCATTATTAAAAATACATAGTAAATTCACTATTGTTGATCCTGGATCATCATCATTATTTAAATACAGTGTAAATTCACTATTGTTGATCCTGGATCATCATCATTATTTAAATACAGAGTAAATTCACTATTGTTGATCCTGGATCATCATCATTATTTAAATACAGAGTAAATTCACTATTGTTGATCCTGGATCAACATTATTTAAATACAGAGTAAATTCACTATTGTTGATCCTGGATCATCATCATTATTTAAATACACTGTAAATTCACTATTGTTGATCCTGGATCAACATTATTTAAATACAGAGTAAATTCACTATTGTTGATCCTGGATCAACATTATTTAAATACAGAGTAAATTCACTATTGTTGATCCTGGATCATCATCATTATTTAAATACAGAGTAAATTCACTATTGTTGATCCTGGATCATCATCATTATTTAAATACAGTGTAAATTCACTATTGTTGATCCTGGATCATCATCATTATTTAAATACAGTGTAAATTCACTATTGTTGATCCTGGATCATCATCATCATTTAATTACAGTGTAAATTCACTATTGTTGATCCTGGATCATCATCATTATTTAAATGCAATGTAAATTCACTATTGTTGATCCTGGATCATCATCATCATTTAAATACAGAGTAAATTCACTATTGTTGATCCTGGATCATCATCATTATTTAAATACAGAGTAAATTCACTATTGTTGATCCTGGATCGTCCTTATTTAAATACAGTGTAAATTCACTATTGTTGATCCTGGACCATCATCATCATTTAAATACAGAGTAAATTCACTATTGTTGATCCTGGAACATCATCATTATTTAAATACAATGTAAATTCACTATTGTTGATCCTGGACCATCATCATTTAAATACAGAGTAAATTCACTATTGTTGATGCTGGATCATCATCATTATTTAAATACAATGTAAATTCACTATTGTTGATCCTGGATCATCATCATTTAATTACAGAGTAAATTCACTATTGTTGATCCTGGATCATCATTATTTAAATACAGAGTAAATTCACTATTGTTGATCCTGGACCATCATCATTATTTAAATACAGAGTAAATTCACTATTGTTGATCCTGGACCATCATCATTTAATTACAGTGTAAATTCACTATTGTTGATCCTGGATCATCATCATTATTTAAATACAGAGTAAATTCACTATTGTTGATCCTGGATCATCATCATTATTTAAATACAGAGTAAATTCACTATTGTTGATCCTGGATCATCATCATTATTTAAATACAGTGTAAATTCACTATTGTTGATCCTGGATCATCATCATTATTTAAATACAGTGTAAATTCACTATTGTTGATCCTGGATCATCATCATCATTTAATTACAGTGTAAATTCACTATTGTTGATCCTGGATCATCATTATTTAAATACAGAGTAAATTCACTATTGTTGATCCTGGATCGTCCTTATTTAAATACAGAGTAAATTCACTATTGTTGATCCTGGATCATCATCATTATTTAAATACAGAGTAAATTCACTATTGTTGATCCTGGATCATCATTATTTAAATACAGAGTAAATTCACTATTGTTGATCCTGGATCATCATTATTTAAATACAGTGTAAATTCACTATTGTTGATCCTGGATCATCATCATTATTTAAATACAGTATAAATTTACTATTGTTGATCCTGCACCATCATCATTTAAATACTGTGTAAATTCACTATTGTTGATCCTGGATCATCATTATTTAAATACAGAGTAAATTCACTATTGTTGATCCTGGATCATCATCATTATTTAAATACAATGTAAATTCACTATTGTTGATCCTGGATCATCATCATTATTTAAATACAGAGTAAATTCACTATTGTTGATCCTGGACCATCATCATTTAATTACAGTGTAAATTCACTATTGTTGATCCTGGAACATCATCATTATTTAAATACAATGTAAATTCACTATTGTTGATCCTGGACCATCATCATTTAAATACAGAGTAAATTCACTATTGTTGATCCTGGATCATCATCATTATTTAAATACAATGTAAATTCACTATTGTTGATCCTGGATCATCATCATTTAATTACAGAGTAAATTCACTATTGTTGATCCTGGATCATCATTATTTAAATACAGAGTAAATTCACTATTGTTGATCCTGGACCATCATCATTATTTAAATACAGAGTAAATTCACTATTGTTGATCCTGGACCATCATCATTTAATTACAGTGTAAATTCACTATTGTTGATCCTGCACCATCATCATTATTTAAATACAGAGTAAATTCACTATTGTTGATCCTGGACCATCATCATTTTATTACAGTGTAAATTCACTATTGTTGATCCTGGATCATCATCATTATTTAAATACAGAGTAAATTCACTATTGTTGATCCTGGATCATCATCATTATTTAAATACAGTGTAAATTCACTATTGTTGATCCTGGATCATCATCATTATTTAAATACAGTGTAAATTCACTATTGTTGATCCTGGATCATCATCATCATTTAATTACAGTGTAAATTCACTATTGTTGATCCTGGATCATCATTATTTAAATACAGAGTAAATTCACTATTGTTGATCCTGGATCATCATCATTATTTAAATACAGAGTAAATTCACTATTGTTGATCCTGGATCATCATCATTATTTAAATACAGAGTAAATTCACTATTGTTGATCCTGGATCATCATTATTTAAATAGAGTAAATTCACTATTGTTGATCCTGGATCATCATTATTTAAATACAGTGTAAATTCACTATTGTTGATCCTGGATCATCATCATTATTTAAATACAGTATAAATTCACTATTGTTGATCCTGGATCATCATCATTATTTAAATACAATGTAAATTCACTATTGTTGATCCTGGATCATCATCATTATTTAAATACAGAGTAAATTCACTATTGTTGATCCTGGACCATCATCATTTAATTACAGTGTAAATTCACTATTGTTGATCCTGGACCATCATCATTTTATTACAGTGTAAATTCACTATTGTTGATCCTGGATCATCATCATTATTTAAATACAGTGTAAATTCACTATTGTTGATCCTGGATCATCATCATTATTAAAAATACATAGTAAATTCACTATTGTTGATCCTGGATCATCATCATTATTTAAATACAGTGTAAATTCACTATTGTTGATCCTGGATCATCATCATTATTTAAATACAGAGTAAATTCACTATTGTTGATCCTGGATCATCATCATTATTTAAATACAGAGTAAATTCACTATTGTTGATCCTGGATCAACATTATTTAAATACAGAGTAAATTCACTATTGTTGATCCTGGATCATCATCATTATTTAAATACACTGTAAATTCACTATTGTTGATCCTGGATCAACATTATTTAAATACAGAGTAAATTCACTATTGTTGATCCTGGATCAACATTATTTAAATACAGAGTAAATTCACTATTGTTGATCCTGGACCATCATCATTTAATTACAGTGTAAATTCACTATTGTTGATCCTGGATCATCATCATTATTTAAATACAGAGTAAATTCACTATTGTTGATCCTGGATCATCATCATTATTTAAATACAGTGTAAATTCACTATTGTTGATCCTGGATCATCATCATTATTTAAATACAGTGTAAATTCACTATTGTTGATCCTGGATCATCATCATCATTTAATTACAGTGTAAATTCACTATTGTTGATCCTGGATCATCATCATTATTTAAATGCAATGTAAATTCACTATTGTTGATCCTGGATCATCATCATCATTTAAATACAGAGTAAATTCACTATTGTTGATCCTGGATCATCATCATTATTTAAATACAGAGTAAATTCACTATTGTTGATCCTGGATCGTCCTTATTTAAATACAGTGTAAATTCACTATTGTTGATCCTGGACCATCATCATCATTTAAATACAGAGTAAATTCACTATTGTTGATCCTGGAACATCATCATTATTTAAATACAATGTAAATTCACTATTGTTGATCCTGGACCATCATCATTTAAATACAGAGTAAATTCACTATTGTTGATCCTGGATCATCATCATTATTTAAATACAATGTAAATTCACTATTGTTGATCCTGGATCATCATCATTTAATTACAGAGTAAATTCACTATTGTTGATCCTGGATCATCATTATTTAAATACAGAGTAAATTCACTATTGTTGATCCTGGACCATCATCATTATTTAAATACAGAGTAAATTCACTATTGTTGATCCTGGACCATCATCATTTAATTACAGTGTAAATTCACTATTGTTGATCCTGCACCATCATCATTATTTAAATACAGAGTAAATTCACTATTGTTGATCCTGGACCATCATCATTTTATTACAGTGTAAATTCACTATTGTTGATCCTGGATCATCATCATTATTTAAATACAGAGTAAATTCACTATTGTTGATCCTGGATCATCATCATTATTTAAATACAGTGTAAATTCACTATTGTTGATCCTGGATCATCATCATTATTTAAATACAGTGTAAATTCACTATTGTTGATCCTGGATCATCATCATCATTTAATTACAGTGTAAATTCACTATTGTTGATCCTGGATCATCATTATTTAAATACAGAGTAAATTCACTATTGTTGATCCTGGATCGTCCTTATTTAAATACAGAGTAAATTCACTATTGTTGATCCTGGATCATCATCATTATTTAAATACAGAGTAAATTCACTATTGTTGATCCTGGATCATCATTATTTAAATACAGAGTAAATTCACTATTGTTGATCCTGGACCATCATCATTTAATTACAGTGTAAATTCACTATTGTTGATCCTGGATCATCATTATTTAAATACAGTGTAAATTCACTATTGTTGATCCTGGATCATCATCATTATTTAAATACAGTATAAATTTACTATTGTTGATCCTGGATCATCATCATTATTTAAATACAATGTAAATTCACTATTGTTGATCCTGGATCATCATCATTATTTAAATACAGAGTAAATTCACTATTGTTGATCCTGGACCATCATCATTTAATTACAGTGTAAATTCACTATTGTTGATCCTGGAACATCATCATTATTTAAATACAATGTAAATTCACTATTGTTGATCCTGGACCATCATCATTTAATTACAGTGTAAATTCACTATTGTTGATCCTGGAACATCATCATTATTTAAATACAATGTAAATTCACTATTGTTGATCCTGGATCATCATCATTTAATTACAGAGTAAATTCACTATTGTTGATCCTGGATCATCATTATTTAAATACAGAGTAAATTCACTATTGTTGATCCTGGACCATCATCATTATTTAAATACAGAGTAAATTCACTATTGTTGATCCTGGACCATCATCATTTAATTACAGTGTAAATTCACTATTGTTGATCCTGCACCATCATCATTATTTAAATACAGAGTAAATTCACTATTGTTGATCCTGGACCATCATCATTTTATTACAGTGTAAATTCACTATTGTTGATCCTGGATCATCATCATTATTTAAATACAGAGTAAATTCACTATTGTTGATCCTGGATCATCATCATTATTTAAATACAGTGTAAATTCACTATTGTTGATCCTGGATCATCATCATTATTTAAATACAGTGTAAATTCACTATTGTTGATCCTGGATCATCATCATCATTTAATTACAGTGTAAATTCACTATTGTTGATCCTGGATCATCATTATTTAAATACAGAGTAAATTCACTATTGTTGATCCTGGATCATCATCATCATTTAAATACAGAGTAAATTCACTATTGTTGATCCTGGATCATCATCATTATTTAAATACAGAGTAAATTCACTATTGTTGATCCTGGATCATCATTATTTAAATAGAGTAAATTCACTATTGTTGATCCTGGATCATCATTATTTAAATACAGTGTAAATTCACTATTGTTGATCCTGGATCATCATCATTATTTAAATACAGTATAAATTCACTATTGTTGATCCTGGATCATCATCTTTATTTAAATACAATGTAAATTCACTATTGTTGATCCTGGATCATCATCATTATTTAAATACAGAGTAAATTCACTATTGTTGATCCTGGACCATCATCATTTAATTACAGTGTAAATTCACTATTGTTGATCCTGGACCATCATCATTTAATTACAGAGTAAATTCACTATTGTTGATCCTGGATCATCATTATTTAAATGCAATGTAAATTCACTATTGTTGATCCTGGATTGTCCTTATTTAAATACAGTGTAAATTCACTATTGTTGATCCTGGACCATCATCATTATTTAAATACAGAGTAAATTCACTATTGTTGATCCTGGATCATCATCTTTATTTAAATACAATGTAAATTCACTATTGTTGATCCTGGATCATCATCATTATTTAAATACAGTGTAAATTCACTATTGTTGATCCTGGATCAACATTATTTAAATACAGTATAAATTCACTATTGTTGATCCTGGACCATCATCATCATTTAAATACAGAGTAAATTCACTATTGTTGATCATGGATCATCATCATTATTTAAATACAATGTAAATTCACTATTGTTGATCCTGGATCATCATCATTATTTAAATACAGTGTAAATTCACTATTGTTGATCCTGGACCATCATCATTATTTAAATACAGAGTAAATTCACTATTGTTGATCCTGGATCATCATCATTATTTAAATACAATGTAAATTCACTATTGTTGATCCTGGATCATCATCATTTAATTAAAGAGTAAATTCACTATTGTTGATCCTGGACCATCATCATCATTCAAATACAGAGTAAATTCACTATTGTTGATCCTGGAACATCATCATTATTTAAATACAATGTAAATTCACTATTGTTGATCCTGGACCATCATCATTATTTAAATACAGAGTAAATTCACTATTGTTGATCCTGGATCATCATCATTATTTAAATACAGAGTAAATTCACTATTGTTGATCCTGGATCATCATCATTATTTAAATACAATGTAAATTCACTATTGTTGATCCTGGATCATCATCATTTAATTACAGAGTAAATTCACTATTGTTGATCCTGGATCATCATTATTTAAATACAGAGTAAATTCACTATTGTTGATCCTGGACCATCATCATTATTTAAATACAGAGTAAATTCACTATTGTTGATCCTGGACCATCATCATTTAATTACAGTGTAAATTCACTATTGTTGATCCTGCACCATCATCATTATTTAAATACAGAGTAAATTCACTATTGTTGATCCTGGATCATCATCATTATTTAAATACAATGTAAATTCACTATTGTTGATCCTGGATCAACATTATTTAAATACAGAGTAAATTCACTATTGTTGATCCTGGATCATCATCATTATTTAAATACAGTGTAAATTCACTATTGTTGATCCTGGATCGTCCTTATTTAAATACAGTGTAAATTCACTATTGTTGATCCTGGATCATCATCATTATTTAAATACAGAGTAAATTCACTATTGTTGATCCTGGACCATCATCATTATTTAAATACAGAGTAAATTCACTATTGTTGATCCTGGACCATCATCATTATTTAAATACAGAGTAAATTCACTATTGTTGATCCTGGATCATCATCATTATTTAAATACAGTGTAAATTCACTATTGTTGATCCTGGACCATCATCATTATTTAAATACAGAGTAAATTCACTATTGTTGATCCTGGATCATCATCATTTAATTACAGAGTAAATTCACTATTGTTGATCCTGGACCATCATCATCATTCAAATACAGAGTAAATTCACTATTGTTGATCCTGGACCATCATCATTTAATTACAGTGTAAATTCACTATTGTTGATCCTGGACCATCATCATTTAAATACAGAGTAAATTCACTATTGTTGATCCTGGATCATCATCATTATTTAAATGCAATGTAAATTCACTATTGTTGATCCTGGATCATCATCATCATTTAAATACAGAGTAAATTCACTATTGTTGATCCTGGATCATCATCATTATTTAAATACAGAGTAAATTCACTATTGTTGATCCTGGACCATCATCATTATTTAAATACAGAGTAAATTCACTATTGTTGATCCTGGATCATCATCATTATTTAAATACAATGTAAATTCACTATTGTTGATCCTGGATCATCATCATTTAATTACAGAGTAAATTCACTATTGTTGATCCTGGACCATCATCATCATTCAAATACAGAGTAAATTCACTATTGTTGATCCTGGAACATCATCATTATTTAAATACAATGTAAATTCACTATTGTTGATCCTGGATCATCATCATTATTTAAATACAATGTAAATTCACTATTGTTGATCCTGGATCAACATTATTTAAATACAGAGTAAATTCACTATTGTTGATCCTGGATCATCATCATTATTTAAATACAGTGTAAATTCACTATTGTTGATCCTGGATCATCCTTATTTAAATACAGAGTAAATTCACTATTGTTGATCCTGGACCATCATCATTATTTAAATACAGAGTAAATTCACTATTGTTGATCCTGGATTATCATCTTTATTTAAATACAATGTAAATTCACTATTGTTGATCCTGGAACATCATCATTATTTAAATACAGTGTAAATTCACTATTGTTGATCCTGGATCAACATTATTTAAATACAGTGTAAATTCACTATTGTTGATCCTGGACCATCATCATCATTTAAATACAGAGTAAATTCACTATTGTTGATCCTGGATCATCATCATTATTTAAATACAGAGTAAATTCACTATTGTTGATCCTGGATCATCATCATTATTTAAATACAGTGTAAATTCACTATTGTTGATCCTGGACCATCATCATTTAAATACAGAGTAAATTCACTATTGTTGATCCTGGATCATCATCATTATTTAAATGCAATGTAAATTCACTATTGTTGATCCTGGATCATCATCATTATTTAAATACAGAGTAAATTCACTATTGTTGATCCTGGATCATCATCATTATTTAAATACAATGTAAATTCACTATTGTTGATCCTGGATCATCATCATTATTTAAATACAGAGTAAATTCACTATTGTTGATCCTGGATCATCATCATTATTTAAATACAATGTAAATTTACTATTGTTGATCCTGGACCATCATTATTTAAATACAGAGTAAATTCACTATTGTTGATCCTGGATCATCATCATTATTTAAATACAGAGTAAATTCACTATTGTTAATCCTGGACCATTATCATTATTTAAATACAGAGTAAATTCACTATTGTTGATCCTGGATCATCATCATTATTTAAATACAGAGTAAATTCACTATTGTTGATCCTGGATCATCATCATTATTTAAATACAGAGTAAATTCACTATTGTTGATCCTGGATCATCATCATTATTTAAATACAGAGTAAATTCACTATTGTTGATCTTGGATCGTCCTTATTTAAATACAGAGTAAATTCACTATTGTTGATCCTGGATCATCATCATTATTTAAATACAATGTAAATTTACTATTGTTGATCCTGGATCATCATCATTATTTAAATTAAGAGTAAATTCACTATTGTTGATCCTGGATCATCATTATTTAAATACAGAGTAAATTCACTATTGTTGATCCTGGATCATCATTATTTAAATACAGAGTAAATTCACTATTGTTGATCCTGGATCATCATCATTATTTAAATACAGAGTAAATTCACTATTGTTGATCCTGGATCATCATCATTATTTAAGTACAGAGTAAATTCACTATTGTTGATCCTGGATCATCATCATTATTTAAATACAGAGTAAATTCACTATTGTTGATCCTGGATCAACATTATTTAAATACAGAGTAAATTCACTATTGTTGATCCTGGACCATCATCATCATTTCAATACAGTGTAAATTCACTATTGTTGATCCTGGATCATCATTATTTAAATACAATGTAAATTCACTATTGTTGATCCTGGATCATCATCATTATTTAAATACAGAGTAAATTCACTATTGTTGATCCTGGATCATCATCATTATTTAAATACAATGTAAATTTACTATTGTTGATCCTGGATCATCATCATTATTTAAATACAGAGTAAATTCACTATTGTTGATCCTGGATCATCATTATTTAAATACAGAGTAAATTCACTATTGTTGATCCTGGATCATCATCATTATTTAAATACAGTGTAAATTCACTATTGTTGATCCTGGACCAGCATCATTTAAATACAGAGTAAATTCACTATTGTTGATCCTGGATCATCATTATTTAAATACAATGTAAATTCACTATTGTTGATCCTGGATCAACATTATTTAAATACAGAGTAAATTCACTATTGTTGATCCTGGATCAACATCATTATTTAAATACAATGTAAATTCACTATTGTTGATCCTGGATCATCATCATTATTTAAATACAATGTTAATTCACTATTGTTGATCCTGGATCATCATCATTATTTAAATACAGAGTAAATTCACTATTGTTGATCCTGGATCATCATCATTATTTAAATACAGAGTAAATTCACTATTGTTGATCCTGGATCATCATCATCATTTAAATACAGTGTAAATTCACTATTGTTGATCCTGGATCATCATCATTATTTAAATACAATGTAAATTTACTATTGTTGATCCTGGATCATCATCATTTTTTAAATACAGAGTAAATTCACTATTGTTGATCCTGGATCATCATTATTTAAATACAATGTAAATTCACTATTGTTGATCCTGGACCATCATCATTATTTAAATACAGAGTAAATTCACTATTGTTGATCCTGGACCATCATCATTTAATTACAGTGTAAATTCACTATTGTTGATCCTGGACCATCATCATTTCAATACAGAGTAAATTCACTATTGTTGATCCTGGATCATCATCATTATTTAAATACAGAGTAAATTCACTATTGTTGATCCTGGATCAACATTATTTAAATACAGAGTAAATTCACTATTGTTGATCCTGGATCAACATTATTTAAATACAGAGTAAATTCACTATTGTTGATCCTGGATCATCATCATTATTTAAATACAGTGTAAATTCACTATTGTTGATCCTGGATCATCATCATTATTTAAATACAGTGTAAATTCACTATTGTTGATCCTGGATCATCATCATTATTAAAAATACATAGTAAATTCACTATTGTTGATCCTGGATCATCATCATTATTTTAATACAGTGTAAATTCACTATTGTTGATCCTGGATCATCATCATTATTTAAATACAGAGTAAATTCACTATTGTTGATCCTGGATCATCATCATTATTTAAATACAGAGTAAATTCACTATTGTTGATCCTGGATCATCATTATTTAAATGCAATGTAAATTCACTATTGTTGATCCTGGATCAACATTATTTAAATACAGAGTAAATTCACTATTGTTGATCCTGGATCATCATTATTTAAATACAGTGTAAATTCACTATTGTTGATCCTGGATCATCATTATTTAAATACAGAGTAAATTCACTATTGTTGATCCTGGACCATCATCATTATTTAACAACAGAGTAAATTCACTATTGTTGATCCTGGACCATCATCATTTAATTACAGTGTAAATTCACTATTGTTGATCCTGGATCATCATTATTTAAATACAGAGTAAATTCACTATTGTTGATCCTGGATCATCATCATTATTTAAATACAATGTAAATTCACTATTGTTGATCCTGGATCATCATCATTATTTAAATACAGAGTAAATTCACTATTGTTGATCCTGGACCATCATCATTTAATTACAGTGTAAATTCACTATTGTTGATCCTGGAACATCATCATTATTTAAATACAATGTAAATTCACTATTGTTGATCCTGGATCATCATCATTTAATTACAGAGTAAATTCACTATTGTTGATCCTGGATCATCATTATTTAAATACAGAGTAAATTCACTATTGTTGATCCTGGACCATCATCATTTAATTACAGTGTAAATTCACTATTGTTGATCCTGGACCATCATCATTTTATTACAGTGTAAATTCACTATTGTTGATCCTGGATCATCATCATTATTTAAATACAGAGTAAATTCACTATTGTTGATCCTGGATCATCATCATTATTTAAATACAGTGTAAATTCACTATTGTTGATCCTGGATCATCATCATTATTTAAATACAGTGTAAATTCACTATTGTTGATCCTGGATCATCATCATCATTTAATTACAGTGTAAATTCACTATTGTTGATCCTGGATCATCATTATTTAAATACAGAGTAAATTCACTATTGTTGATCCTGGATCATCATCATCATTTAAATACAGAGTAAATTCACTATTGTTGATCCTGGATCATCATCATTATTTAAATACAGAGTAAATTCACTATTGTTGATCCTGGATCATCATTATTTAAATAGAGTAAATTCACTATTGTTGATCCTGGATCATCATTATTTAAATACAGTGTAAATTCACTATTGTTGATCCTGGATCATCATCATTATTTAAATACAGTATAAATTTACTATTGTTGATCCTGGACCATCATCATTTAAATACTGTGTAAATTCACTATTGTTGATCCTGGTTCATCATTATTTAAATACAGAGTAAATTCACTATTGTTGATCCTGGATCATCATCATTATTTAAATACAATGTAAATTCACTATTGTTGATCCAGGATCATCATCATTATTTAAATACAGAGTAAATTCACTATTGTTGATCCTGGACCATCATCATTTAATTACAGTGTAAATTCACTATTGTTGATCCTGGACCATCATCATTATTTAAATACAGAGTAAATTCACTATTGTTGATCCTGGATCATCATCTTTATTTAAATACAATGTAAATTCACTATTGTTGATCCTGGATCATCATCATTATTTAAATACAGTGTAAATTCACTATTGTTGATCCTGGATCATCATCATTATTTAAATACAGAGTAAATTCACTATTGTTGATCCTGGACCATCATCATTTAATTACAGTGTAAATTCACTATTGTTGATCCTGGACCATCATCATTTAATTACAGAGTAAATTCACTATTGTTGATCCTGGATCATCATTATTTAAATGCAATGTAAATTCACTATTGTTGATCCTGGATTGTCCTTATTAAAAAACAGTGTAATTTCACTATTGTTGATCCTGGACCATCATCATTATTTAAATACAGAGTAAATTCACTATTGTTGATCCTGGATCATCATCTTTATTTAAATACAACGTAAATTCACTATTGTTGATCCTGGATCATCATCATTATTTAAATACAGTGTAAATTCACTATTGTTGATCCTGGATCAACATTATTTAAATACAGTGTAAATTCACTATTGTTGATCCTGGACCATCATCATCATTTAAATACAGTGTAAATTCACTATTGTTGATCCTGGACCATCATCATTTAATTACAGTGTAAATTCACTATTGTTGATCCTGGACCATCATCATTTAAATACAGAGTAAATTCACTATTGTTGATCCTGGATCATCATCATTATTTAAATGCAATGTAAATTCACTATTGTTGATCCTGGATCATCATCATCATTTAAATACAGAGTAAATTCACTATTGTTGATCCTGGATCATCATCATTATTTAAATACAGAGTAAATTCACTATTGTTGATCCTGGACCATCATCATTATTTAAATACAGAGTAAATTCACTATTGTTGATCCTGGACCATCATCATCATTCAAATACAGAGTAAATTCACTATTGTTGATCCTGGAACATCATCATTATTTAAATACAATGTAAATTCACTATTGTTGATCCTGGACCATCATCATTATTTAAATACAGAGTAAATTCACTATTGTTGATCCTGGATCATCATCATTATTTAAATACAGAGTAAATTCACTATTGTTGATCCTGGATCATCATCATTATTTAAATACAATGTAAATTCACTATTGTTGATCCTGGACCATCATCATCATTTAAATACAGTGTAAATTCACTATTGTTGATCCTGGACCATCATCATTTAATTACAGTGTAAATTCACTATTGTTGATCCTGGACCATCATCATTTAAATACAGAGTAAATTCACTATTGTTGATCCTGGATCATCATCATTATTTAAATGCAATGTAAATTCACTATTGTTGATCCTGGATCATCATCATCATTTAAATACAGAGTAAATTCACTATTGTTGATCCTGGATCATCATCATTATTTAAATACAGAGTAAATTCACTTTTGTTGATCCTGGACCATCATCATTATTTAAATACAGAGTAAATTCACTATTGTTGATCCTGGATCATCATCATTATTTAAATACAATGTAAATTCACTATTGTTGATCCTGGATCATCATCATTTAATTACAGAGTAAATTCACTATTGTTGATCCTGGACCATCATCATCATTCAAATACAGAGTAAATTCACTATTGTTGATCCTGGAACATCATCATTATTTAAATACAATGTAAATTCACTATTGTTGATCCTGGACCATCATCATTATTTAAATACAGAGTAAATTCACTATTGTTGATCCTGGATCATCATCATTATTTAAATACAGAGTAAATTCACTATTGTTGATCCTGGATCATCATCATTATTTAAATACAATGTAAATTCACTATTGTTGATCCTGGATCATCATCATTTAATTACAGAGTAAATTCACTATTGTTGATCCTGGATCATCATTATTTAAATACAGAGTAAATTCACTATTGTTGATCCTGGACCATCATCATTATTTAAATACAGAGTAAATTCACTATTGTTGATCCTGGACCATCATCATTTAATTACAGTGTAAATTCACTATTGTTGATCCTGCACCATCATCATTATTTAAATACAGAGTAAATTCACTATTGTTGATCCTGGATCATCATCATTATTTAAATACAATGTAAATTCACTATTGTTGATCCTGGATCGTCCTTATTTAAATACAGTGTAAATTCACTATTGTTGATCCTGGACCATCATTATTATTTAAATACAGAGTAAATTCACTATTGTTGATCCTGGATCATCATCTTTATTTAAATACAATGTAAATTCACTATTGTTGATCCTGGATCATCATCATTATTTAAATACAGTGTAAATTCACTATTGTTGATCCTGGATCATCATCTTTATTTAAATACAATGTAAATTCACTATTGTTGATCCTGGAACATCATCATTATTTAAATACAGTGTAAATTCACTATTGTTGATCCTGGATCAACATTATTTAAATACAGTGTAAATTCACTATTGTTGATCCTGGACCATCATCATCATTTAAATACAGAGTAAATTCACTATTGTTGATCCTGGATCATCATCATTATTTAAATACAGAGTAAATTCACTATTGTTGATCCTGGATCATCATCATTATTTAAATACAATGTAAATTCACTATTGTTGATCCTGGATCATCATCATCATTATTTAAATACAATGTAAATTCACTATTGTTGATCCTGGATCATCATCATTATTTAAATACAATGTAAATTCACTATTGTTGATCCTGGACCATCATCATTATTTAAATACAGAGTAAATTCACTATTGTTGATCCTGGATCATCATCATTATTTAAATACAGTGTAAATTCACTATTGTTGATCCTGGACCATCATCATTTAAATACAGTGTAAATTCACTATTGTTGATCCTGGACCATCATCATTTAAATACAGTGTAAATTCACTATTGTTGATCCTGGACCATCATCATTATTTAAATACAGAGTAAATTCACTATTGTTGATCCTGGATCATCATTATTTAAATACAGAGTAAATTCACTATTGTTGATCCTGGATCATCATCATTATTTAAATACAGTGTAAATTCACTATTGTTGATCCTGGACCAGCATCATTTAAATACAGAGTAAATTCACTATTGTTGATCCTGGATCATCATTATTTAAATACAATGTAAATTCACTATTGTTGATCCTGGATCAACATTATTTAAATACAGAGTAAATTCACTATTGTTGATCCTGGATCAACATCATTATTTAAATACAATGTAAATTCACTATTGTTGATCCTGGATCATCATCATTATTTAAATACAATGTTAATTCACTATTGTTGATCCTGGATCATCATCATTATTTAAATACAGAGTAAATTCACTATTGTTGATCCTGGATCATCATCATTATTTAAATACAGAGTAAATTCACTATTGTTGATCCTGGATCATCATCATCATTTAAATACAGTGTAAATTCACTATTGTTGATCCTGGATCATCATCATTATTTAAATACAATGTAAATTTACTATTGTTGATCCTGGATCATCATCATTTTTTAAATACAGAGTAAATTCACTATTGTTGATCCTGGATCATCATTATTTAAATACAATGTAAATTCACTATTGTTGATCCTGGACCATCATCATTATTTAAATACAGAGTAAATTCACTATTGTTGATCCTGGACCATCATCATTTAATTACAGTGTAAATTCACTATTGTTGATCCTGGACCATCATCATTTCAATACAGAGTAAATTCACTATTGTTGATCCTGGATCATCATCATTATTTAAATACAGAGTAAATTCACTATTGTTGATCCTGGATCAACATTATTTAAATACAGAGTAAATTCACTATTGTTGATCCTGGATCATCATCATTATTTAAATACAGTGTAAATTCACTATTGTTGATCCTGGATCATCATCATTATTTAAATACAGTGTAAATTCACTATTGTTGATCCTGGATCATCATCATTATTAAAAATACATAGTAAATTCACTATTGTTGATCCTGGATCATCATCATTATTTAAATACAGTGTAAATTCACTATTGTTGATCCTGGATCATCATCATTATTTAAATACAGAGTAAATTCACTATTGTTGATCCTGGATCATCATCATTATTTAAATACAGAGTAAATTCACTATTGTTGATCCTGGATCATCATTATTTAAATGCAATGTAAATTCACTATTGTTGATCCTGGATCAACATTATTTAAATACAGAGTAAATTCACTATTGTTGATCCTGGATCATCATTATTTAAATACAGTGTAAATTCACTATTGTTGATCCTGGATCATCATCATTATTTAAATACAGAGTAAATTCACTATTGTTGATCCTGGATCATCATCATTATTTAAATACAGAGTAAATTCACTATTGTTGATCCTGGATCAACATTATTTAAATACAGAGTAAATTCACTATTGTTGATCCTGGATCAACATTATTTAAATACAGAGTAAATTCACTATTGTTGATCCTGGACCATCATCATTTAATTACAGTGTAAATTCACTATTGTTGATCCTGGATCATCATCATTATTTAAATACAGAGTAAATTCACTATTGTTGATCCTGGATCATCATCATTATTTAAATACAGTGTAAATTCACTATTGTTGATCCTGGTTCATCATCATTATTTAAATACAGCGTAAATTCACTATTGTTGATCCTGGATCATCATCATCATTTAATTACAGTGTAAATTCACTATTGTTGATCCTGGATCATCATCATTATTTAAATGCAATGTAAATTCACTATTGTTGATCCTGGATCATCATCATCATTTAAATACAGAGTAAATTCACTATTGTTGATCCTGGATCTTCATCATTATTTAAATACAGAGTAAATTCACTATTGTTGATCCTGGATCGTCCTTATTTAAATACAGTGTAAATTCACTATTGTTGATCCTGGACCATCATCATTATTTAAATACAATGTAAATTCACTATTGTTGATCCTGGACCATCATCATTTAAATACAGAGTAAATTCACTATTGTTGATCCTGGATCATCATCATTATTTAAATACAATGTAAATTCACTATTGTTGATCCTGGATCATCATCATTTAATTACAGAGTAAATTCACTATTGTTGATCCTGGATCATCATTATTTAAATACAGAGTAAATTCACTATTGTTGATCCTGGACCATCATCATTATTTAAATACAGAGTAAATTCACTATTGTTGATCCTGGACCATCATCATTTAATTACAGAGTAAATTCACTATTGTTGATCCTGGATCATCATTATTTAAATACAGAGTAAATTCACTATTGTTGATCCTGGATCATCATCATTATTTAAATACAATGTAAATTCACTATTGTTGATCCTGGATCATCATCATTATTTAAATACAGAGTAAATTCACTATTGTTGATCCTGGACCATCATCATTTAATTACAGTGTAAATTCACTATTGTTGATCCTGGAACATCATCATTATTTAAATACAATGTAAATTCACTATTGTTGATCCTGGATCATCATCATTTAATTACAGAGTAAATTCACTATTGTTGATCCTGGATCATCATTATTTAAATACAGAGTAAATTCACTATTGTTGATCCTGGACCATCATCATTTAATTACAGTGTAAATTCACTATTGTTGATCCTGGACCATCATCATTTTATTACAGTGTAAATTCACTATTGTTGATCCTGGATCATCATCATTATTTAAATACAGAGTAAATTCACTATTGTTGATCCTGGATCATCATCATTATTTAAATACAGTGTAAATTCACTATTGTTGATCCTGGATCATCATCATTATTTAAATACAGTGTAAATTCACTATTGTTGATCCTGGATCATCATCATCATTTAATTACAGTGTAAATTCACTATTGTTGATCCTGGATCATCATTATTTAAATACAGAGTAAATTCACTATTGTTGATCCTGGATCATCATCATCATTTAAATACAGAGTAAATTCACTATTGTTGATCCTGGATCATCATCATTATTTAAATACAGAGTAAATTCACTATTGTTGATCCTGGATCATCATTATTTAAATAGAGTAAATTCACTATTGTTGATCCTGGATCATCATTATTTAAATACAGTGTAAATTCACTATTGTTGATCCTGGATCATCATCATTATTTAAATACAGTATAAATTTACTATTGTTGATCCTGGACCATCATCATTTAAATACTGTGTAAATTCACTATTGTTGATCCTGGTTCATCATTATTTAAATACAGAGTAAATTCACTATTGTTGATCCTGGATCATCATCATTATTTAAATACAATGTAAATTCACTATTGTTGATCCAGGATCATCATCATTATTTAAATACAGAGTAAATTCACTATTGTTGATCCTGGACCATCATCATTTAATTACAGTGTAAATTCACTATTGTTGATCCTGGACCATCATCATTATTTAAATACAGAGTAAATTCACTATTGTTGATCCTGGATCATCATCTTTATTTAAATACAATGTAAATTCACTATTGTTGATCCTGGATCATCATCATTATTTAAATACAGTGTAAATTCACTATTGTTGATCCTGGATCATCATCATTATTTAAATACAGAGTAAATTCACTATTGTTGATCCTGGACCATCATCATTTAATTACAGTGTAAATTCACTATTGTTGATCCTGGACCATCATCATTTAATTACAGAGTAAATTCACTATTGTTGATCCTGGATCATCATTATTTAAATGCAATGTAAATTCACTATTGTTGATCCTGGATTGTCCTTATTTAAATACAGTGTAAATTCACTATTGTTGATCCTGGACCATCATCATTATTTAAATACAGAGTAAATTCACTATTGTTGATCCTGGATCATCATCTTTATTTAAATACAACGTAAATTCACTATTGTTGATCCTGGATCATCATCATTATTTAAATACAGTGTAAATTCACTATTGTTGATCCTGGATCAACATTATTTAAATACAGTGTAAATTCACTATTGTTGATCCTGGACCATCATCATCATTTAAATACAGTGTAAATTCACTATTGTTGATCCTGGACCATCATCATTTAATTACAGTGTAAATTCACTATTGTTGATCCTGGACCATCATCATTTAAATACAGAGTAAATTCACTATTGTTGATCCTGGATCATCATCATTATTTAAATGCAATGTAAATTCACTATTGTTGATCCTGGATCATCATCATCATTTAAATACAGAGTAAATTCACTATTGTTGATCCTGGATCATCATCATTATTTAAATACAGAGTAAATTCACTATTGTTGATCCTGGACCATCATCATTATTTAAATACAGAGTAAATTCACTATTGTTGATCCTGGATCATCATCATTATTTAAATACAATGTAAATTCACTATTGTTGATCCTGGATCATCATCATTTAATTACAGAGTAAATTCACTATTGTTGATCCTGGACCATCATCATCATTCAAATACAGAGTAAATTCACTATTGTTGATCCTGGAACATCATCATTATTTAAATACAATGTAAATTCACTATTGTTGATCCTGGACCATCATCATTATTTAAATACAGAGTAAATTCACTATTGTTGATCCTGGATCATCATCATTATTTAAATACAGAGTAAATTCACTATTGTTGATCCTGGATCATCATCATTATTTAAATACAATGTAAATTCACTATTGTTGATCCTGGACCATCATCATCATTTAAATACAGTGTAAATTCACTATTGTTGATCCTGGACCATCATCATTTAATTACAGTGTAAATTCACTATTGTTGATCCTGGACCATCATCATTTAAATACAGAGTAAATTCACTATTGTTGATCCTGGATCATCATCATTATTTAAATGCAATGTAAATTCACTATTGTTGATCCTGGATCATCATCATCATTTAAATACAGAGTAAATTCACTATTGTTGATCCTGGATCATCATCATTATTTAAATACAGAGTAAATTCACTTTTGTTGATCCTGGACCATCATCATTATTTAAATACAGAGTAAATTCACTATTGTTGATCCTGGATCATCATCATTATTTAAATACAATGTAAATTCACTATTGTTGATCCTGGATCATCATCATTTAATTACAGAGTAAATTCACTATTGTTGATCCTGGACCATCATCATCATTCAAATACAGAGTAAATTCACTATTGTTGATCCTGGACCATCATCATTATTTAAATACAGAGTAAATTCACTATTGTTGATCCTGGATCATCATCATTATTTAAATACAGAGTAAATTCACTATTGTTGATCCTGGATCATCATCATTATTTAAATACAATGTAAATTCACTATTGTTGATCCTGGATCATCATCATTTAATTACAGAGTAAATTCACTATTGTTGATCCTGGAACATCATCATTATTTAAATACAATGTAAATTCACTATTGTTGATCCTGGACCATCATCATTATTTAAATACAGAGTAAATTCACTATTGTTGATCCTGGATCATCATCATTATTTAAATACAGAGTAAATTCACTATTGTTGATCCTGGACCATCATCATTATTTAAATACAGAGTAAATTCACTATTGTTGATCCTGGACCATCATTATTTAATTACAGTGTAAATTCACTATTGTTGATCCTGCACCATCATCATTATTTAAATACAGAGTAAATTCACTATTGTTGATCCTGGATCATCATCATTATTTAAATACAATGTAAATTCACTATTGTTGATCCTGGATCGTCCTTATTTAAATACAGTGTAAATTCACTATTGTTGATCCTGGACCATCATCATTATTTAAATACAGAGTAAATTCACTATTGTTGATCCTGGATCATCATCTTTATTTAAATACAATGTAAATTCACTATTGTTGATCCTGGAACATCATCATTATTTAAATACAGTGTAAATTCACTATTGTTGATCCTGGATCAACATTATTTAAATACAGTGTAAATTCACTATTGTTGATCCTGGACCATCATCATCATTTAAATACAGAGTAAATTCACTATTGTTGATCCTGGATCATCATCATTATTTAAATACAATGTAAATTCACTATTGTTGATCCTGGATCATCATCATTATTTAAATACAATGTAAATTCACTATTGTTGATCCTGGATCATCATCATTATTTAAATACAATGTAAATTTACTATTGTTGATCCTGGACCATCATTATTTAAATACAGTGTAAATTCACTATTGTTGATCCTGGACCATCATCATTATTTAAATACAGAGTAAATTCACTATTGTTGATCCTGGATCATCATCATTATTTAAATACAATGTAAATTCACTATTGTTGATCCTGGATCATCATCATTATTTAAATACAGTGTAAATTCACTATTGTTGATCCTGGACCATCATCATTTAAATACAGTGTAAATTCACTATTGTTGATCCTGGACCATCATCATTTAAATACAGTGTAAATTCACTATTGTTGATCCTGGACCATCATCATTATTTAAATACAGAGTAAATTCACTATTGTTGATCCTGGATCATCATCATTATTTAAATACAATGTAAATTTACTATTGTTGATCCTGGACCATCATTATTTAAATACAGAGTAAATTTACTATTGTTGATCCTGGATCATCATCATTATTTAAATACAGAGTAAATTCACTATTGTTGATCCTGGATCATCATTATTTAAATACAATGTAAATTCACTATTGTGTATCCTGGATCATCATCATTATTTAAATACAGAGTAAATTCACTATTGTTGATCCTGGATCATCATCATTATTTAAATACAATGTAAATTCACTATTGTTGATCCTGGACCATCATTATTTAAATACAGAGTAAATTCACTATTGTTGATCCTGGATCATCATCATTATTTAAATACAGAGTAAATTCACTATTGTTGATCCTGGATCATCATTATTTAAATACAGAGTAAATTCACTATTGTTGATCCTGGATCATCATTATTTAAATACAGAGTAAATTCACTATTGTTGATCCTGGACCATCATCATTATTTAAATACAGAGTAAATTCACTATTGTTGATCCTGGACCATCATCATTTAATTACAGTGTAAATTCACTATTGTTGATCCTGGATCATCATCATTATTTAAATACAGAGTAAATTCACTATTGTTGATCCTGGATCATCATCATTATTTAAATACAATGTAAATTCACTATTGTTGATCCTGGATCATCATCATTATTTAAATACAGAGTAAATTCACTATTGTTGATCCTGGATCATCATCATTATTTAAATACAGAGTAAATTCACTATTGTTGATCCTGGATCATCATTATTTAAATACAGAGTAAATTCACTATTGTTGATCCTGGATCATCATCATTATTTAAATACAATGTTAATTCACTATTGTTGATCCTGGATCATCATTATTTAAATACAGTGTAAATTCACTATTGTTGATCCTGGATCATCATTATTTAAATACAGAGTAAATTCACTATTGTTGATCCTGGACCATCATCATTTAAATACAGAGTAAATTCACTATTGTTGATCCTGGATCATCATCATTATTTAAATACAGAGTAAATTCACTATTGTTGATCCTGGATCATCATCATTATTTAAATACAGAGTAAATTCACTATTGTTGATCCTGGATCATCATCATTATTTAAATGCAATGTAAATTCACTATTGTTGATCCTGGATCAACATTATTTAAATACAGTGTAAATTCACTATTGTTGATCCTGGATCATCATCATTATTTAAATACAATGTAAATTCACTATTGTTGATCCTGGATCATCATTATTTAAATACAGAGTAAATTCACTATTGTTGATCCTGGATCATCATCATTATTTAAATACAGAGTAAATTCACTATTGTTGATCCTGGATCATCATCATTATATAAATACAGAGTAAATTCACTATTGTTGATCCTGGATCATCATTATTTAAATACAGAGTAAATTTACTATTGTTGATCCTGGATCATCATCATTATTTAAATACAATGTAAATTCACTATTGTTGATCCTGGATCATCATTATTTAAATGCAATGTAAATTCACTATTGTTGATCCTGGACCATCATTATTTAAATACAGAGTAAATTCACTATTGTTGATCCTGGATCATCATCATTATTTAAATACAGAGTAAATTCACTATTGTTGATCCTGGATCATCATCATTATTTAAATACAGAGTAAATTCACTATTGTTGATCCTGGATCATCATTATTTAAATACAGAGTAAATTCACTATTGTTGATCCTGGATCATCATCATTATTTAAATACAATGTTAATTCACTATTGTTGATCCTGGATCATCATTATTTAAATGCAATGTAAATTCACTATTGTTGATCCTGGACCATCATTATTTAAATACAGAGTAAATTCACTATTGTTGATCCTGGACCATCATCATTTAAATACAATGTAAATTCACTATTGTTGATCCTGGACCATCATCATTTAATTACAGTGTAAATTCACTATTGTTGATCCTGGATCATCATCATTTAAATACAGAGTAAATTCACTATTGTTGATCCTGGACCATCATCATCATTTAAATACAGAGTAAATTCATTTTTGTTGATCCTGGATCATCATCATTATTTAAATACAGAGTAAATTCACTATTGTTTATCCTGGATCATCATCATTATTTAAATACAATGTAAATTCACTATTGTTGATCCTGGATCATCATTATTTAAATACAGAGTAAATTCACTTTTGTTGATCCTGGATCATCATCATTATTTAAATACAATGTAAATTCACTATTGTTGATCCTGGATCATCATTATTTAAATACAGAGTAAATTCACTATTGTTGATCCTGGACCATCATCATTATTTAAATACAATGTAAATTCACTATTGTTGATCCTGGATCATCATTATTTAAATACAGTGTAAATTCACTATTGTTGATCCTGGATCATCATCATTATTTAAATACAGAGTAAATTCACTATTGTTGATCCCAGATCATCATCATTATTTAAATACAATGTAAATTTACTATTGTTGATCCTGGACCATCATTATTTAAATACAGAGTAAATTCACTATTGTTGATCCTGGATCATCATCATTATTTAAATACAATGTAAATTCACTATTGTTGATCCTGGATCATCATTATTTAAATACAGAGTAAATTCACTATTGTTGATCCTGGACCATCATCATTTAATTACAGTGTAAATTCACTATTGTTGATCCTGGACCATCATCATTTAATTACAGTGTTAATTCACTATTGTTGATCCTGGACCATCATCATTTAGTTACAGTGTAAATTCACTATTGTTGATCCTGGACCATCATCATTTAATTACAGTGTTAATTCACTATTGTTGATCCTGGATCATCATCATTATTTAAATACAGAGTAAATTCACTATTGTTGATCCTGGATCATCATTATTATTTAAAATTCATAGTAAATTCACTATTGTTGATCCTGGATCATCATCATTATTTAAATACAGTGTAAATTCACTTTTGTTGATCCTGGATCATCATCATTATTTAAATACAGTGTAAATTCACTATTGTTGATCCTGGACCAGCATCATTATTTAAATACAGAGTAAATTCACTATTGTTGATCCTGGATCAACATCATTATTTAAATACAATGTAAATTCACTATTGTTGATCCTGGACCATCATCATCATTTAAATACAATGTAAATTCACTATTGTTGATCCTGGATCATCATTATTTAAATACAGAGTAAATTCACTATTGTTGATCCTGGACCATCATCATTATTTAAATACAATGTAAATTCACTATTGTTGATCCTGGATCATCATTATTTAAATACAGTGTAAATTCACTATTGTTGATCCTGGACCAGCATCATTTAAATACAGAGTAAATTCACTATTGTTGATCCTGGATCATCATCATCATTTAATTACAGTGTAAATTCACTATTGTTGATCCTGGATCATCATCATTATTTAAATACAATGTAAATTCACTATTGTTGATCCTGGATCATCATCATTATTTAAATACAGAGTAAATTCACAATTGTTGATCCTGGATCATCATCATCATTTAATTACAGTGTAAATTCACTATTGTTGATCCTGGATCATCATCATTATTTAAATACAGAGTAAATTCACTATTGTTGATCCTGGATCATCATCATCATTTAAATACAGTGTAAATTCACTATTGTTGATCCTGGATCATCATCATTATTTAAATACAATGTAAATTTACTATTGTTGATCCTGGATCATCATCATTATTTAAATACAGAGTAAATTCACTATTGTTGATCCTGGATCATCATTATTTAAATACAGTGTAAATTCACTATTGTTGATCCTGGACCATCATCATTTTATTACAGTGTAAATTCACTATTGTTGATCCTGGATCATCATCATTATTTAAATACAGTGTAAATTCACTATTGTTGATCCTGGATCATCATCATTATTTAAATACAGAGTAAATTCACTATTGTTGATCCTGGATCATCATCATTATTTAAATACAGTGTAAATTCACTATTGTTGATCCTGGATCATCATCATTATTTAAATACAGTGTAAATTCACTATTGTTGATCCTGGATCATCATCATTATTTAAATACAGAGTAAATTCACTATTGTTGATCCTGGATCATCATTATTATTTAAATACAATGTAAATTCACTATTGTTGATCCTGGATCATCATCATTATTTAAATACAGTGTAAATTCACTATTGTTGATCCTGGATCATCATCATTATTTAAATACAGAGTAAATTCACTATTGTTGATCCTGGATCATCATCATTATTTAAATACAATGTAAATTCACTATTGTTGATCCTGGACCATCATCATTATTTAAATACAGAGTAAATTCACTATTGTTGATCCTGGATCATCATCATTATTTAAATACAGAGTAAATTCACTATTGTTGATCCTGGATCATCATTATTATTTAAATACAATGTAAATTCACTATTGTTGATCCTGGATCATCATCATTATTTAAATACAGTGTAAATTCACTATTGTTGATCCTGGATCATCATCATTATTAAAAATACATAGTAAATTCACTATTGTTGATCCTGGATCATCATCGTTATTTAAATACAGTGTAAATTCACTATTGTTGATCCTGGATCATCATCATTATTTAAATACAGAGTAAATTCACTATTGTTGATCCTGGATCATCATCGTTATTTAAATACAGAGTAAATTCACTATTGTTGATCCTGGATCATCATCATTATTTAAATACAGTGTAAATTCACTATTGTTGATCCTGGATCATCATCATTATTTAAATACAATGTAAATTCACTATTGTTGATCCTGGACCATCATCATCATTTAAATACAGAGTAAATTCACTATTGTTGATCCTGGATCATCATCATTATTTAAATACAATGTAAATTCACTATTGTTGATCCTGGACCATCATCATCATTTAAATACAGAGTAAATTCACTATTGTTGATCCTGAATCATCATCATTATTTAAATACAATGTAAATTCACTATTGTTGATCCTGGATCATCATTATTTAAATACAGAGTAAATTCACTATTGTTGATCCTGGACCATCATCATTTAATTACAGTGTAAATTCACTATTGTTGATCCTGGACCATCATCATTTAAATACAGAGTAAATTCACTTTTGTTGATCCTGGATCATCATCATTATTTAAATACAGAGTAAATTCACTATTGTTGATCCTGGATCATCATCATTATTTAAATACAATGTAAATTCACTATTGTTGATCCTGGATCATCATCATTATTTAAATACAATGTAAATTCACTATTGTTGATCCTGGATCATCATTATTTAAATACAATGTAAATTTACTATTGTTGATCCTGGACCATCATCATCATTTAAATACAGAGTAAATTCACTATTGTTGATCCTGGATCATCATTATTTAAATACAGTGTAAATTCACTATTGTTGATCCTGGATCATCATTATTTAAATACAGAGTAAATTCACTATTGTTGATCCTGGACCATCATCATCATTTAAATACAGTGTAAATTCACTATTGTTGATCCTGAATCATCATCATTATTTAAATACAATGTAAATTCACTATTGTTGATCCTGGATCATCATTATTTAAATACAGAGTAAATTCACTATTGTTGATCCTGGATCATCATCATTATTTAAATACAGAGTAAATTCACTATTGTTGATCCTGGATCATCATCATTATTTAAATACAATGTAAATTCACTATTGTTGATCCTGGATCATCATCATTATTTAAATACAATGTAAATTCACTATTGTTGATCCTGGATCATCATTATTTAAATACAGAGTAAATTCACTATTGTTGATCCTGGACCATCATCATCATTTAAATACAGAGTAAATTCACTATTGTTGATCCTGGATCATCATCATTATTTAAATACAATGTAAATTCACTATTGTTGATCCTGGATCATCATTATTTAAATACAGTGTAAATTCACTATTGTTGATCCTGGATCATCATTATTTAAATACAGAGTAAATTCACTATTGTTGATCCTGGATCATAATCATTATTTAAATACAGAGTAAATTCACTATTGTTGATCCTGGACCATCATCATCATTTAAATACAGAGTAAATTCACTATTGTTGATCCTGGATCATAATCATTATTTAAATGCAATGTAAATTCACTATTGTTGATCCTGGATCATCATCATCATTTAATTACAGTGTAAATTCACTATTGTTGATCCTGGATCATCATTATTTAAATACAGTGTAAATTCACTATTGTTGATCCTGGATCATCATCATTATTTAAATACAGAGTAAATTCACTATTGTTGATCCTGGATCATCATCATTTATTTCAAGTATGAAAATGTGTTTGAAATATTAACTGCTTAAATAAACAGATATGTTAAATTTCAGGACCTAAAAATACAAACCCTGGAATTCAAGTCATTAAAATGCAAGAACTTGTGTAATACGGTGTATTCTTTTTTCCAGTTTGTGCTATTCAACAAGCTTTTTAATTCAATACTTTTGGCATGATTTTGTTCCATACAGGTTTATTGTCAATTCAACCACATGTACAGGACATACAGAGAATTGAAATTGCATTACTTTCAGACCCTAGGTCCCGAACAGATAATAATAATCAAAAAGTAAATATAATCAAAAATAATATGGTAAGGAGTGCAAACCAGAGTTGTGCAGATGCAAACAGTATATAGTGCAAAAAGCTTGTAAATATGGTAAAGTGACAGTGTCTTAATAATATACAGGGGGGTAGTATATGGTAACTAGCAGCCAAATTCATGATAACATTGATATGTATCATTAAATAACAATATTATATTTATAAAGATGATTGTTTATGAATAAACTGAAATTACAAAACACAAAAGATACTGTAGGTACTGTATTTGAATTTAAAGGGGTGGTCCACTACAATACAATTGTATACAAATACAATTACTTTAGTTGATGTGTAATGTAGCTGTGTGAACATAAGCAACATCTCTAATTGTAAAGTGCTCAAAGTTCAATGAAAAGCTTGTGGAAGGATACCCAAAAGATTTGACCAAAGTTTTACAGTTTAAAAGCAAAGCTAAAAAATACCAAGGAAATGTCTGTAAACTTTTGACTGTCTAGAAATTAATATAAAATTCTAAAAAAAAAAAACAATTCTCTCATTATTCTGGCATTTAGCAAATGTAAATCATTTAGGTAATCCTAACGGACCTAAAATAGCTCATATAATTTTAGAGCGTATGTAAACTTCTGGTTTCAACTGTATATTTATAATTGTGCTGAAAAAAAACTAACATTTCTGTTAAACAGAAAAAAATATATAGGGGTAAATGCTAACAATTCTGTAAAGCTGTGCCTGTTCTTCACATGTACAGGGTCTCTGCAGATATCATAATGTCAAATTTAAGACCTTTTAAGACCTTTTTAAGACCATTAAGTGTTAAATTTAAGACCTATATCGCAATATCAAAAACACATGAGAGAAAATGTAAAAGCACAAAATTAGGGGTAAAATAAAGTTATTTAAATTTCGCTCTCTCGCATTACAGAGCTCCCGACTTATAAAACTGCGCTTGCGACATTTGTCAGTGAAATAACGGCATACTCTGCCAGCAGAAATCATGTCGCGCGCACTCAAAGCGAACTTCCACAAACACAGCGATGGCGTCACATTCGCCGCGCGCACTGAGTTTAATAACAGAAAGCTGATTGGCTATTGCAAGTTGACTTTTTTGTAGTTGTAATACCGCAAATTACAATTGGACCTGTGAAATAATGAACTACAACACCCCAAAAACCTAGCAACAACAACAAAAATTATTTAAATGAGCATTAGATGTAGCGTTACATGGACATCGCAAAAATAAGACCTGTGCAAAAATATTTAAGACCTAGAACAGCAAATTTAAGACTTTTTAAAGCCATAAATTTCGATTTTTTTAATTTAGGACTTTTTAATACTTTTTAAAACCCCGCAGGGACCCTGATGTAACTTGAATTCGTTTCTTTCTTTTACCCTGCTGTAGGCACACATTGCAAACACGGCGCAGTTTATGACACATGTGGGCCTGGCTGCACTAAAAGCTGCCATAACTGGAATGAAATCGGACCCTGTCAGAGGCCCTGCATCGCCGGCTGCCACTGTCCCGCCAGCCTGGTCATGTTTCAGGGCCACTGCATTAAACCAACATCCTGCCCCGGGCGATGACCCACGACACGCATACAAAAGCAGAGGCGTCCAAACACACAGAGGCAAAGACAACCGGACATCCATGACACTCCGAGAGACACGAACTGATCCTCTTACCTCTGTAGTGTCCATGCCGGAACTCCTCGCTCTATGACAGGTCGTGAAAACTTCATCCAAGTGCCTTATCGACCTGTGGAGGAATAAACCGCGTTACGAGATTCCAAAGTGGACGTACATAAACTCTAGTATTATCTGTTTATTGGGTCAGCCAGTATTTAATACGCAATCACTTGACTGAAAGGGAAACTATTTATGTATTTTGTTGTTTATTTTGTAAGCCGGAGACTAAGATGTGACTGTTTTAGCATTCAAGAGAAGCGTACTGTATTTGTCCATGCGAGCATTCATACATTGATGTGTGTATGTGTTATTATAACTGTACATTCACTCATTAAGATATTATATATATGACCAGTATAAAGCTTATATATGTTAACGAAAAACACGTTTGTCACAGCTCAGGTTCAGAGATTTCTCATGTGTACATTCAGGACTGGGATTACAGAATGACTTTGCACATATTTTAAAAGACGTTAAGCTAAAAAGTCAACTTCATCTTACGTAAAATGTGACGGAGTTATTTGGGTACATGAAAATTAGGTGTAAATTGATAAAATGCTGCGATCTTGACCCGAGCTTGAAGTGTGTTGTGTGTTTTTCCAAAGGCCTGCGGTTCGGTCATGATCCTACAAGTGGTATTGTTTGAGCTACATTAAATCTGACTAAACACACACACGGCCACAGCCCTGAAAGAAAACAGCATTCTTTCCAGCACTCTGAAAAGACATCTGAGAGAATGAGCGTTATCAATCAGTGTAATGGAGGAGCTGACTCATGAAAAACGTCTCAGACGTCTGATGTGACGGCAGCTTAACCCAGTATTTAAACACATTAAAGGGTCTTGAATACCTTAAGATTGAGTGCAAATCCCTACTACTATGAAAAAGGGGTGAAATATGAAGTCTTTAAAGATACTTCGCATACTATCCATCTTAAATAGTATTTGAAAATACAATTAGTATGTCCCAAATCGTAGTGTTGAAAAGAGTATGCCAAAGCTTCCCGGATGGTTTACTATTTTCGGTATAAAAAATGTAAGTGTAGATGCGTCTAACCAATAATATTGCCGACAATAGAGGAACTACCAACCTACGTCACACGGGTTCCCAGTTGCAATAGCAAACATGTTGTGTTATGTGGTAGGATGCCAAATTCAAGTCCGAAAATAGAAAATGTAACTTTTACCGTACACCGCACTGTTTTTAATGCCAACTGCAGACGTCTTTGGCTAAAAGTGAGCTGAATGGAGTGAGGACCTAATTAAAAATGCTGGACTCTGCAGTTCTCATTTTATATCAGGTAAGTTCACGCTATGCTGAATCACTTTACTCATATTTGACTGCAGCGATGATTTCAGCTAAAACAGCTAAATATTTAAACTGCGGACACTGAATGCTTAGAATGAAACGTATAAATGTTAGTTCATACCCTGCTGTACTGGTGCAGTTCACTGTCAGAATGTAGTAGTTTTGCTTGTTGATGATTACCCAGGCCTTTTACAGTTCCGTCTTCATTCCTTGTCTTTGGCTAGGCAGAACCTCGGTTTTTAGCACTACATAGTTTTGAATCTGGTCATCATGGAACATTGTTTCTTGCACATAACCACACAGAACAGAATTGTTGGCATCTAAAGATTTGTAGGCCTTTAACTTCTCTCTTGTAAAATCACTTCGAGTTTCAATGAGATTGTATCATTTGGGCTGGATGCTTGGTCATTTCGTCTTATCCATTATTCATTGGGAGGGTGCTATCACAAATGGACCTGTCAGACAAACGCTCTCACTTTAACGTTAATTTTGCTGAATCACTGTGCTTATCTCTGGGTGACAAGCTGTTGTGAAAGCATTATGTCAATAATATATATATACATTTATAAATATATATATATATATATATATATATATATATATATATATATATATATATATATATATATATATATAATGTAATCAATTTCTAAGACATGTCTACAAATATGGCAAGTCGTCTGTAAATTGCAAGTTGGACGTGATTTCGATTAGAACTACAAACACAGGTGAAAAGTGTAGATGAACTACAAAAATGGCGGACACGCGAGACCAAACATCAAGTAGAGAGGATTCGGAAAACATGTTTGTATGACAACTGGAACATATTTAAATCATGTTCTCCTTGTTATATTTCATCTGCTACAACAATGTGAACTTAGATCAAGATATGTTTGGACATTACCTTCTGAATGCATAATTATCCAAAGACCTGAAGAGATTTCTCTGCATAAAAGACTCGTGAATGGCAGATTAACACACAGCTGTATCTCCCATAAAGTAGGTACAGGTAATTAAATATATTCAGGTAATTAACTATGAAAGAAAAGTGGATGATTGACAGACTCATAACTAAGCAACATGCATCTGTTAACGAGGAAGTAGCTGTCCCAAAGCTTGCATACTCTTCTGTTACACAATCAACAGTATATATTTTTCCTTCACAAAAAAAGTACATACTTTCAGAGCGTAGTAGGCATGGGATGATAATCGTGTTCAAGGTATACCGTGGTTTGGAAAAGTCAAAGTTTTAAAACCGTCAAAAATTTCCGCTATACTGTTCTTAAGGTATGACTATGAATGAGATTTTTAATTTCCTTTTTTTTAAAGTTTATTTGAATTATTTAGCCCGACTTGTTTACTGCTACGAAATATTTTAACGTTTTGAATATTAAAATATATTGTGTACAAAGGGGGAAATGGTTTTGTTTTTTACCCAGACATTTAAAAAGAATATATTCTAGAGCAGTAGTGTCAATACCGTGAAACCGTGATATTTATCATGGATCATGCAGCATCAGAGTCACCGTGCCACACCTGGCATGAAATTGCATTAGTTAATTCTTTAGGGCTAAAATACAAACAGCAAAAAACATGTACGGTATTAAAATAAAACAGTAAACTCACCTCTCAGACAACATCGCTGACACTAAAAAGGCAGTAGTCATTTTTTGGGGCTATTTGGAGAGTGTTTCTGTTTGTGCATGTGTTGCAAGAACTTACCAAACTTATGAAAGATCAACAGAACTATATATATTCACGTCTTCTTAACGTGCAGCTGGCTCACGTTCTGTAAATCCAAGTCTGATAATCCTATAATGTTATTAGTTGTCAATGTAAATCTTTTTATTTACCATTATTTTTTGCACATTTTCTATGAAAAATGGGGTGATGTATGAAAAGAGTTAACTACTCTGATTTTTTGAGCACAAAAAGAAAGACTATATTACATTTTCAGCATGATTTACAGAAGACAGATGTGCACGCAAATACACAACTGTGCTGCAAACTGGTGTTTTAATTTAATTCCAGTTCGATCTCATTAGAAATACAACAATTTTATGTATTTTGTCAGAAAAGTGGCCAATTTGTACAAATTTAAACCATTTCGGGCACATGAAAGCAATAAGGCGTGTCCCCAAACCCCACCCCTACACCTACCCCTCATTGGAAGATGAGTAAATCAAACTAAACAGTAGGGATGGGTATCATTAAGGTTTTAATAGTATTACGACTTTTATCTATAACACTTATCGGTTTTGTACTTTAATAGTTCTCTTATCAGTACTTTTAGTAGTGGCTTTCTTTTATAAAAAATTATAAACCGAAAAAAGTTAAACAGAATTAACAACACTTTATTTTATTATTATATTTTTAATGTAAAATAAGCAAAACCAATAATTGCAAAACAAATAAATAAAAATGTTCCTGTAAAAAAATGTACAATGAAGGAAAATGACTCAGTTTTTAAACTTTTTTCTACCGGAGATAAATCAACATGTTTGGTGTGGTTAAGTATATAGCCACGCTCAGTTTCTCAGACAGACGTAATCTCAGAATTTAACTGAAAACAAAACGGAAGTGCAATTCTAAATTTTTATTTTAGATTACAAGGGCAATTTTTTTTCTTAATGACATGCACAGATGAATTGTTCATCACAAAATTAACAATGTGAGCCAAGAACATCAATATGGTTAGCTACATAAGGTCTAAATAGCCGGGCACGTAAGCCTGGTTTATACTTCTGCGTCAAGTGATTGGCGTGACCCACAGCACAAGCCTTGCGCATTTCCATGCATTTATACTTCTGTGCGCTGTTTGTGTTCCTCTGTAATAACACTTCCGAAACACTAGCTGGCAGTGAGGTGTTTATGTTCCCCTGTGTCGAGTTTCTTGCTGGTGTTTTGTTTTTGACCAGCTTAACCCATGGTGCATGCAACGTGCGTAGCTGTGCATTTATACTTCTGCGCGCTATCTCTGTTGGTCTGCATTAACACTTCTGAAACGCTAATTGGCAGTGAGGTGTAAATGTTCCTCTGTGTCGAGTTTGTTTGCTGTTGTTTTGCTTTTCCTGAACACTTCCGGGATGTACAAGTGGCTCAAACTCGCTCATTTTGAGGCAGGAACCGGCAGACGTGCAGCAACTTTAACTATGAGGTAAACACAAAACAAAACTTTCCATCCTGAGCTCCTTCACAGGACTCCACACTTGTAAACAATCGCTCCATCAGGCTCGCACCATTCACGCGGCTCTCGGTCCCGCCCAGACTTGTCAGTGCTACCAAGCCGACCAATCACAGAGTTTGCGCTACGCGTCGTTGCGATGTGTAGTTACATTTTTTGAGAGGTGCACGTCAGCGACACCGATGGCCACGGCAAAGGGCTATGCGTCAGCGCCGTAGCATACGCCTGCGTTTGACGCAGAAGTATAAATCAGCCTTAATAAGGGGTCTGAAACTGCAGCTTCTTCAGTTGTACAGGAAGACCAGCAATATTTGTTGACCGAGTGGAAGCAGTAGCATACATTTCACAATTTATACTGAAATAATTAAAACTGGGCAGCACGGTGGTTAGCACTGTCGCCTTACAGCAAGATGGTTGCTGGTCTGAGTCCCGGCTGGGTGTTTCTGTGTGGAGTCTGCATGTTCTCCCCACATTCGCGTGGATTTCATCTGGGTGCTCCAATTCCCCCCACAGTCCAAACACATGCGCTATAAGTGAATTGAATAAACTAAACTGGCTGTAGTGTATGAGTGTGTGTTTGAATGTGAGAGTGTATGGGTGTTTGCTAGTACTGGGTTTCAGCTGGAAGGGCTTCCGCTGTGTAAAACATATGCTGGATAAGTTGGCAACCCCTGATGAATAAAGGGACTGAGCCGAATAAAAAATGAATGAAAGAAGTAGCACTTGTATTTAATGTTATGAAATTACATTAGACTGTAAAACACCATAAACTCTAAAAAAAGGTTGGCAGGCACCCTGGGAAAATATAAACCAAATGTAAATGTAAGTGATTTTTCGCTGACTCTTTCCAAAGAGCATAGAATCACTAAGAGGTGATACTCTAGTGCAGGGGTGGCCAATCCTGTTCCTGGAGAGCCACCTTCCTGCAGATTTCAGTTGCTACCCATGTCAAACACACCTGAACCAAATAATTAGGACCTGAACACCACGTGGTAATTACAGGCAGGTGTGTTTAATATGGGTTGCAACTGAAATCTGCAGGAAGGTGGCTCTCCAGGAACAGGACTGGCCACCCCTGCTCTAGTGCAATTCAGGAAACAGCCACTAGATGCCCTGGCGGCCATTTTGGAATCAAATTCCAATAGAACAACAGCATGTTATAAGTCTGTAAAATAAACATTTAAAAGTGCTGATGATTGTAATTGTAAGTGTTGTATTGTCGTCTTTCAATTTTTACCTCAGCTTTAATGCGCTTTTCAAATAAATAAACAAAAAACAAAGCAGCTGCTAGCCATCGCGACACCAATGAGATCCAATGGACCGCCGATCGCTTTTACTCCAAAATGGCAGAATAGCGGGGCTGTTGCTGGGCACTGCTGACGTTCTATTGAGTGTCACCTCTTGGTCATTTCTAAACTCTTTGCTCTCTTAGACATGTGTTTAAAATGTTTACAAAAATCTACATGTAAAAGTCTACAGTACATGTATGTTTATTTTCAAAACCTTTCAAGGGCCATGAATTTAAATTGTATTGAATTTTGTTCAAGATTCACAAACTTAAATGAATTTCAAGGAACCATTGTTAAAAAACAGCTGCATTTTCTGTTAAATCTGATTTCACCAGCATGGACCACGCCACACTTCGAGCTAGGCTTTATTGTAGGGATGAGAAGCGGTGGTAAGGGAACAGTGGGATGTAGGCGAACGGAAGTAAGAGGATAAATAGTGAACAGGTACAGTAGGTAGGTTGATCGTGCGTCCTACGATGATGATCTGAGATTCAGAATGAGGGTACTGTCTCTGTTATATTTTGGTAATTAGAGTGATTGGATCCCCCGATTCAACCTAGGAGGGAAGTGAGTGTTAATAGATAGCCAATGGGAAGCAAGCAAATAGAGAGTGGGAGGGTGGGTTTGAGAGAACAGGACGCTAGGGGCTAGTCTGCCTTAAATAAGTTTTAGGGAGTAGATGATTGGTTAAGGAGGCAAAGCGAGGCGTGGTCCAGCTGCCGAACTTTCGGTAACAAGTTAACTCCATCTTCTTCTTATCTGGCCATTCAGATAATGTTAGTCATCCATCTGCCTCCTGTAGCTCTTTTTCAATCTCTTCCTCTGCGTCTGGCATTGTTTTAAAGAGCTGCTTCTTCATTTGAAAGAGACACCACTTTGCAATACTTATGTGCAGGCAGGAGTTTCCAGATTCGCTACAAGGGCAATGCCAAGTGTTTGTCTTAGCATTGTAATTCACCAAGACTCTGCCCAATTTACAGTAATGTGCCACCTCTGGCTCAAATACTGATATATAATACATGTCGTCGGATCCTCCAATGGTAACAAGGCTAGTAAATGTCGCTCCTTCACTTTTAGCGCGGTTTTGCTGCTTGAGGCATTGGTTTTTCGTTATGTTGTCAAACCATTTTTGGTCCACCATCTGATCCAGCACCTCCTCTGATAGACCTTCCGTAGGAGCAACAGCACAGCAATAGTCTACTGAGCTCAGGTGCAAACATTGTCTGACCAAAAGTTGGTTCCTTTGTGCCATTGCAACACGACTGTTGCAAATGTCCATTTCGCACATAACCTTGTGGGTTGAGCCCCAAAACCTTTTGGCTACGTGGACGAGGGTGCACGGCTCCAAAAATGACTCTGACACGACATATATTCCATTCTTTTTATCCACACACTGTGCTGGTAAGGTTGAAGCAATAGGATGCGTGGATGTCTGATGCTTGCGCTCTATGTGTTTCTTCAAGTTTTTCGAATTCAGATTGAGTCCACAGTGAGGACATTGTACGATTCGCTTTCTTATAACAATCTTCGCTGATAATTTCGGTGCTGGTAATGGAGAAGAAGGTTCCTGTAGTGGACTACCAACCGGAGATACAGAGAATGAGGAGAGAGGAGATCCAGGCTGTGGTTCTGGAGTAGACGGCGCTATGGGATGAACTCTGCAAAGATGCCTTTTTAGGTCACTTATATTGATGTACGTCTTGGGACACTGGCAGCAGTGAAAATGTCTGGTCTTTTCTCCACAGCCAAGGCTACATTTGTATATAACTTGATCTAAAAAAAAAAGAGGTTAAATAAAGTTAATATGACTAGCTTAATTAATAATCTCTACATATAATCCAACTGTTAGAGGTTCTGTGAAGTGCTCTAATTTAATTTAGTCAACGTTTGACGTAATCTCAACTAAAGCATGAAAAAAGGGGCATGTAGTAGCTCCTCCCCTTTTTAAAAAACAGCCAATAGTGTTTTGTTTTTATTACAGCTTGGCCAGAGAGCGTGGTTGAGCTGAAGCACATCAAATGAAAAGCAAATGAGAAGCATCTTAAAGGCACGTCAGATGCTAGAGAGCGTTTTATTGGCTAGAGGATTTAATGGGAAACTGAAGTATAAGGTAATGTAAAAAAAAAAAAAGTAATAAAAAATAAAAAAATCGAGGGCGAGGCAATGGCGCAGTAGGTAGTGCTGTCACCTCACAGCAAGAAGGTTGCTGGTTCGAACCTCGGCTCAGTTGGCGTTTCTGTGTGGAGTTTGCATGTTCTCCCTGCCTTCACGTGGGTTTCCTCTGGGTGCTCCGGTTTCCCCCACAGTCCAAAGACATGTGGTACAGGTGAATTGGGTAGGCTAAATTGTCCGTAGTGTATGAGTGTGTGGGTGTGAATGTGTGTGTGGATGTTTCCCAGAGATGGGTTGCGGCTGGAAGGTCATCCGCTGCGTAAAAACTTGCTGGATAAGTTGGCGGTTCATTCCGCTGTGGTGACCCCGGATTAATAAAGGGACTAAGCCGACAAGAAAATGAATGAATGAATGAAAAAAAAAAATCTATCCATTTAGGTGAAGCTTTAAATGTTTATATCTTCTAAATGTGAATTCTGTCACTGTTTTGGAGCACACTAGCTAACAGAATATACTATATATTCTTAAGACATAACATACTAACTAACATTTTAAAAAAACGTCCCATAGATTGTGATGAAAACCACAACTCCCATGATGCCATTTTTGTTGTGAATATGCACCCTCTAAAATATAATTGTGTGACTTTAATAAGTCAAATCTGAAAACTTGACCTGCCCTAACTCACCATAAAATAACAGTATAATAATAATAATAATCCCGTTCTCTCAAATAATTTTCAATAATAATTTACAACATGAATAACTCAATGATCAATTACACCTTTTTACTAAAAAAAGTTCCACTAAAGAAAGAAAATGCTCACACACCCACCTCCATATTCAACAGCCCTCAGTTTATGTCCAGCTATATGAGCCATAATTTGATGGTACTGTCTTGGTTTATATACGTCACTTGTGCAGAAAGGGCATGTGAATAAAGTAGCATCTGCATGCCAGGGGTTTGGTCGAGGTTCTTGACCCTTCTTCTTAACTGTGACATGCTGATAGACAAGAAAACACAATCTGTTACCCTTAAGAGAAATTTCCAGGTTCGTTTTAAAACATGTTTAAAATTCAGACTGACCTCTTGAGGACCTTGCACGGATATTTGCTTTCTCTCCATCTCTGCTAATTCTAGTTGATGAGGTTCATGTTGCTGTGAATCAAGTTCTTGCAGATGAGATGGTTCTTGTAGCGTGTGACTTACTGCTTGTGGGTCTGGTGTGCAGGTAGCTATAGGATGAGCGCTGGAAAGATGCTTTTTTAGATCCTCTTTAAGGCAGTAAGACTTAGGACAATGGCAGCAGTGAAAATGTCTGCCCTTTTTACCACAGCCTAGCTTACAGCTGTATATAACCTGATCTAAAACAGAGATTTAAGCACAATAATAAGTAAAATGAACGAACATGCATTCACATTTAGTTCATAAGATACAGTGCATCCGGAAAATATTGATAGCGCTTCACTTTTTCCACATTTTTTAAAGTTTTTGAAAGTTCTATATTGAGCTCAGGTTCATTTTGTTTCCACTGATCATTCTTGAGATGTTTCAGCAGCTTAATTGAAGTTCACCTGTTGTAAATTCAGTTGATTGGACATGATTTGAAAAGGCATACACCTGTCTATATATGGTCCCAGAGTTGACAGTGCATGTCAAAGCACAAACCAAGCATGAAGACAAAGGAATTGTCTGTAGACCTCCGAGACAGGATTGTCTTGAGGCACAAGGCTGGGGAATGTTACAGAAACATTTCTTATGCTCTGAAAGTTCCAATAAGCACAGTGGCCTCCATCATCCATGAGTGGAAGATGTTTGGAACCTCCAGTACTCTTCCTAGAGCTGGCCGGCCATCTAAGTTGAGTGATCGGGGGAGATAGGCCTTAGTCAGGAAAGTGATCAATAACCTGATGGTCACTCTGAGCTCCAGCATTCTTCAGTGGAAAGAGGAGAACCTTACAGAAGGACAACCATCTGTGTAGCAATCCACCAATCAGGCCTGTATGGTAGAGTGGCCAGACGGAAGCCACTCCCCACCTGGATTTTGCCAAAAGGCATCTGAAGGACTCTCAGACCATAAGAAACTAAACTCTCTGGTCTGATGAGATGAAGAGATCTGAAAATGGCAGTACACTGTCACTTCTTATTCAAACTGATAGAGCTTGAGAGGTACTGCAAAGAGGAATGGGCAAAGATTCCCAGAGGCAGGTGTGCCAAGCTTGTGGCATCATATTCAAAAAGACTTAAGGCTGTAATTACTGCCAAAGGTGCATCAACAAAGTTTAGAGCAAAGGCTGTAAATACTGATGTATATGTGATTTTTCTTTTGTCACATTGTCATTATGGGGTATTGTGTGTAGAATTTTGAGGTAATAAATGAATTTAATCCATTCTGGAATAAGGCTGTAACATAAAAAAATGTGGAAAAAGTGAAGCGTTATGAATACTTTCCTGATGCACTGTATGTTAAAAGGTTAGGAAAATGATGTAATTACTCACCCTCATGTTATTTCAAAACCCTTAGTTTGTCTTTGGATCAAAAATTAAGATATTTTCGACGAAGTCTGAGAGCTTCCTTATCCTCTATAGATAGGAAGGTTCAGGCATGTGCACACATAGGGCTCAACCTGTGCAGTGCACATGATCTGAAGTGCCCCACCCCGGTCTTCAGTTCTTGCGCGACATACATACATACATACATACATACATACATACATACATACATACATACATACATACATACATACATACATACATACATACAAACACACAAACAAACACACACACACACACACACACACACACACACACACACACACACACACACACACACACACACACACACACACACGTGGATCTGTATCGCCTCTGGATACCTGCGCACAACTTCCATTATTTAAAACAGAGCACAAGCACATCCTAGGTAATACATCAGAGGTGCGCCCTATACTGACACAGAGGAAACTGTAGTATAAAGCTATTTCTGTTTTAATTGCACACAAAAGTATTTTACATGCTTGATAATGTTCGGATTAAACCACTGAAGGCATATGGTCTATTTTTTCTAGACTTTGAACTAGTCTGGTCTGTTGGTGTCTATGGAGGATCAGGGAGCTCTCAGATTTCATCAAATTTATGTATTCATTTGTGTTCTGAAGAAGAATGAAGGTCCCAGGGGTTTGTGTCAACATGAGAGTGAGTAATTAAAAACATAACGGTAATTTTGTATCAAGTACTTCATTTAGGCCCAATCTTAATTCCACCCCTTAGCCCTTCCCCATACCTCTCATTTTGCGCGTTTACGTGAAGGGGTAGGTGTTTGCCAATTCTCTATAGCTTGAAGACATTGGGTTAAGGGGAAGGGCTAGATACCCCTTCAAATAGAAACTTTTCGAAACCCCACTTGAAAACAAGGGGTAAGAAAATTTCCCAGAATATACCAGCTACAACAGCAGAATCGCTGCACACGGAAGTAAGGAGATGCACAAATTAGTATTTTATTCATTATTATCAATTTTCACAACAAACAAGCACGTGTTTTAATATACTCATAACTGCATTCGTGTTTTACCATCATGCTTTAAAAAAAAATTTGCTACAAAATTTTGCTATCTATAATCCATAATCATAACTCCTGTATAGCAGTCCCACAACATTCTAACACTCAAACACCCTGTCAGAAAAGTCTAGTGGTTGGGAATGAGCTTTTTACAGAGTCTTCTATAATGCTAATGTTGTTTTTTGTGTGTTTACATAGATGAATATGGCCACTGTGTAAATGCGCAGTAGTTATGATCTTATAGCCACATTAGATCGTTATGATAACAATGTTGTTGCCTTCAGGGATTTCCCGAAGATAAATACCAAAGAAATAACTCAACTGAAAAACTCCAGCGCGATCATCTGATCTCATGAAGTAAGAGATCGCGATGACACATGACGACGTGTGCAGGTGTTGTAGTGCTGTCCCATTTCTTAGGGGTAAATTTTGAAGCCCTTCCCCTTTACACTCTGTTTTAAGGGCCAAGGGGAAAAATGGGATTGGGCCTTAAACTTATAAAGTAATACTAAGCACCCACCTCCATATTCAACAGCCCTCAGTTTATGTATAGCTATATGGGTCATTATTTGATGGTACTGTCTTGGTTTATATACGTCAATTGTGCAGAAAGGGCATGTGAATAAAGTAGCATCTGCATGCCAGGGGTTTGGTTGAGGCTGTTGTCCTTTCTTCTTAACTGTGACATGCTGAATAGACAAGAAAAATCAGGCAGTTAAACCTCAAGAGAAATTAGCTGTTAATTTGAATTTTGCCTTTGCTTAACATTCACACGTATGTTAGATTCTTTATCAGGAAAAAGGTCATGACAGTTACAGTATCTTTAGCCAGTAGGAAATCAAGTGGTTTCTAATGTTTATAATTCAGACCGACCTCATAAGGACCATCCGCAGTTTTTTGCTTTCTCTTCATCTTTTCTCTTCTAGCTGCTAATTTTAGTTGAGGAGGTTTAGGTTGCTTCAAATCAGGTTTTTGCAGATGAGACGCTGTTTTTTCTGAGGGAGGTTCTGCTGATGGGCGAGGTTCTTGTTTTTGACAAGGAAGTTTTGGAGTACTAATAGCTACAGGATGAGTGCTGCAAAGATGCCTTTTTAGATCCTCTTTATTGCTGTAAGTCTTGGGACACTGGCAGCAGTGAAAATGTTTGGCCTTTTCACCACAGCCTAGCTTACAGCAGTACATAACCTGATCTAAAACAGAGATTAACCAAAATTAAGATACTTTTCACTTAGTTCATAGTTAACCACTGCAGTAATAAAGTATTACTAAGAAATAGGGCTGCACGATACAGGAAAAACATGCGATATTGTTGAGTACTGTGGAATTAGGACACTGATCCTAAGGCTTAATTCCCAGAATATACACTGATTGGCTGTTGTCATTTTTCCATTAGTATTTATTTTAAGCTCTGGGTCACCATTGGGCCACTCCAGCCAATAGCAGAACAGCAACTATTTGGGAGGTGGGGATAAAGTTAGTAAGGCCTGATTCAATATGATGCGATACATATGGCGGCAGGTGGCTCAGTGGTTAGCACTGTCGCTCCACAGCAAGAAGGTCGCTGGTTCCAGTCCCGGCTAGGTCAATTGGCATTTCTGTGTGGAGTTTGCATGTTGTCCCCATGTCAGTGTGGGTTTCCTTCGGGTGCTCTGCTTCCCCCACAGTCCAAAGACATGCGGTACAGTTGAGTTAAATAAACTAAATTTGCTGTATGTGTGCGAATGTAAGTGTATGGGTGTTTCCCAGTACTGGGTTGCAGCCGGAAGGGTATCCACTGTGTAAAACATATGCTAGATAAGTTGGTGGTTCATTCCACTGTGGCAACCCCTGATGAATAAAGGGACTAGGCTAAAGGAAAATGAATAAATTAATATGGCATTTACTTTTATCGCGTTACAGATAATTTTGCAATATATCGTGCAGCCCTACAAAGAAACTGAATGCTCACACACTCCATACCTCCATATTTAACAGCCCTCAGTTTATGTCCAGCTATATGGGCCATTATTTGATGGTACTGTCTTGGTTTATATACGTCACTTGTGCAGAAAGGGCATGTGAATAAAGTAGCATCTGCATGCCAGCGGATTGGTCGGGGCTCTTGACCTCTCAGTTGAACTGTGATGTGCTGAATAGACAAGAGAAATCTGTTAGAATTATAGTCTTGCAAGCTAACTAGCAAAGATTAGCTGTTTTTTTAAACAGTTATATCATCCAGAAAGATTTTAGTCAAGTTATCAGTATCACCAATGGTTTTATGGACAAAAGGGAAAAAATGTAACACTGAATATTTGCTGCACAATTAGTTGATTGTATTATTTATCCTGCTATAGGTGCACCTGGCAGATGAATAATAATTGATCAACCAGTGTTCATAGTTCATAGGTCTCAAATCAATATAATAAATTAAAACAGACTATATAGACCAGGGGTTTCCAAACTCGGTCCTGGAGGGCCGGTGTGCTGCATATTTTAGTTTCAACCCCAATTAAACACACCTGAGCCAGCTAATCAAGTTCTTTCTAGGTACACTAGAAACTTCCAGACAGGTGTGTTAAAGGAAGTAGGAGCTAAACTATGCTGGAATCCGGCCCTCCAGGACCGAGTTTGGACATCCCTGACTTAGACCAATGGTCTCAAATTCCTGGAGGGCCGCAGCTCTGCACAGTTTTGCTCCAACCCTAATCAAATACAGCTGATACAACTAATCAAGGTGTTCAAGACTACTAGAGACTATTAAGCAGGTATGATTTGGAGGTGATTGGAGCTAACCAGTGCAAAGCTGCGGCCCTGCAGGAATTGAGTTTGAGACCATTGGTCTAAGTAGTCTGATTTAATTCATTATTTTAATTATAAGGAAAGAGTCCCATCTTAGTTTAAATTACACTGTTTTATATGGTAAATTGCAAAATTCTGTCATTATTTACTCATCCTCATTTGTTCAAAACCTATTTGAGTTTCTTTTGTTTTGGAAGAATGCTGTTTACTTATTGGCTGTATTCGATATTGCCTACTACGTGAGAAGGTACATTTGAATTTACTACAGGAATGCCATAAAAGTATGTACTATATACACTCACTGGCCACTTTATTAGGTACACCTGTCCAACTGCTCCTTAACGCAAATTTCTAATCAGCCAATCACATGGCAGCAACTTAATGCATTTAGGCATGTAGACATGGTCAAGACAATCTGCTACAGTTTAAACTGAGCATCAGAATTGGGAAGAAAGGTGATTTAAGTGACTTTAAATGTGGCATGGTTGTTGGTGACAGAAGAGCTGGTCTGAGTATTCCAGAAACTGACATCAGGATGGTAGGGTCAGAATTTGGCATCAACAACATGAAAGCATGGATCCATCCTGCCTTGTATAAATTGGTTCAGGCTGCTGGTGGTGGTGTAATGGTGTGGGGGATATTTTCTTGCCACACTTTGGGCCCATTAGTACCAATTGAGCATTGTGTCAACACCACAGCCTACCTGAGTATTGTTGCTGAACATGTCCATCCCTGTAGGACCACAATGTAACAATCTTCTGATAGCTACTTCCAGCAGGATAACACTCATAAAGAGCGAATAATCTCAGACTGGTTTCTTGAACATTACAATGATTTCACAGTACTGAAATGGCTTCCACAGTCACCATATCTCAATCCAATAGAGCACCTTTGTGATGTCGTGGAATGGGAGATACACATCATGGATGTGCAGCCGACAAATCTGCAGCAACTTTGTGATGCTATCATGTCAATATGGAGCAAAATCTCTGAGGAATATTTCCAGTGCCTTGTTGAATCTATGCCACGAAGGATTAAGGCAGTTCTGAAGACAAAAGAGAGTCCTACCCGATACTAGGAAGGTGTACCTAAATAAAGTGGCCGGTGAGTGTAGTATGAATGTAAGTGGTATGAATGACAATTGTCATAATCAGGTGGCCTACCAGCATCAACTGCGTCACTTCACTCTCATTTATGAATTCTCTTGTGAGGCATCATGGGATAGCGTAGCATCCATTGAATGCGCATTTCAGAAGCTCACCGGAAGTAGTAGGTCATCTGGGACCACCTTGACCAGTTTTTTTTATGCTATGAATTAGGATGTACGAGTCGGTACGTACAAATTAGTAGGGAGGATTGCAATTTCACCCGCACCCAATGAATTCATAGTCATTTTTTTTTGGAATGCAACCAGCATTCTTCAAAATATCTTCTTTTGTGTTCAATAGAATAAAAAAAAACATACAAGGTGAGTAAATGAATACACTGCAAAAGATGCTCTTTTTACTTAGATTTTTTTGTTTTGTCTCTAGTCTAAATATCTAAAAACTCTTAAATTAAGCTGAATTTTATAGACAAGCAAAACACACTGTCTTGTTTTAAGATATAATATGCCAAAAAAAAATGAGTTTTTCCTTAAAACAAGTTAAATAGTCTGCCAATGGGGTAAGCAAAATAATCTTACGTCAAAAGGAAAAGCAGGATTATTTTGCTTACCCCATTGGCAGATTATTTAACTTGTTTTAAGGGAAACTCTGTTAATATTGGCATATTATATCTAAAAACAAGACAACATATTTTGCCTGTCTAGAAAATGTTTCTTGATATAAGAATTTTTAGATATTTGGACAAGAAACAAGACACAAAATCTAAGTAAGAAAAGCATTTTTTTGCAGTGTAGGTCATATAGATTTTTGGCTGAACTAACCCTATTAACTTTTTATAAATCAGACTCACCCCATGAAAACATGGCATAGAGATTTGCTTTCTCTTAGTCACTGGAGGAGCTGGTGATTCCTGTGGACCATCTTCCAGTTGCTGGGATTCAATTATATGTGGATGAGACGCTGGTTGAGATTTCGAAGGAGATTTGGGCGGTTTCATGGCTATCGGATGAGCGCTACAGAGATGAATTCTAAGGTGATTTTTATTGGTGAACATCTTGGGACACTCACAGCAATGAAAATGTCTGGTCTTTTCTCCACAGCCAAGGTTGCAGCCGTATATAACTTGAGCTAAAACACAGGTTAACAGATTAATTTCAAAACAATATTAACCAAAAAAATAACAAATGTGTTTATGAGTTATAATTACACTGCTGAACTATTACAAGCTTATGGTATAGTATAAGTAATGGAATGCTCACACACTCACCTCCATATTCAACAGCCCTCAGTTTATGTCCAGCTAAATGGGCCATTATTTGATGGTATTCTCTTGGTTTATATACGTCACTTGTGCAGAAAGGGCATGTGAATAAAGTAGCATCTGCATGCCAGGGGTTTGGTTGAGGCTTTTGACCTCTCGGTTTAATTGTGATGTGCTGAATAAACAAGAAAACTCAACATGTCAGTTACATTACAGAAAATAACATCAAACATTATGTTAAACCCACATGAATAAAAAATATAAATAAGCAAGTGAAAAGCAGTGAAAACTCGAAACATAAATTGACAAAGTATATGTAACATTATATTGAACATTATATTTTACAAAACAACTCAACAATCAGGTATGAGATCAGAAAAATATCAAACTGTAAACATGTTTCGTACTTTAAATGAGGAAAACAAAGATGTGTTATATGGATGTGACCAAAAGTCTGTGAGTTTGCAGTATACAACATACTTTGTAGAAATTATGTGAAATAAACTGCATGACCCCCAAAATATAATACTAATCAAAAGGATAAGAGTCGGCTCTCTAAAGAACAAACATGATTGATTTTGATTTTATTCATTATTTTTGCATTTATGAGGGAAAAGCTTTGTTTTGGATTTGACATCTCTCTGTTATGGATGTGTCAGATGTGAAATCGCCACTTGTGTGATTTCGGTAAATCAAATGAAATTGTTTAAAAACAATGACGGACATTTTTGTGTATTTCTAAAGCACTGTAAAATACTTGCTTGCACAAAATATGTAGAAACGGTTTTGGTATTTTTGTCAAAACTTATTTTTTTTCATGGCAAGGTTGACATTTGCATGGAATTGCTAATATATATATATATGGGCAATTCCATGAAAATGTCAACCTTGTCATAAAAAATAATGCAGTTTTCACCAAAATAGAGAAACCGTTTCTACATTTTTTGTGTTAGTGAGTTTTTTGCAGTACTTTAAAAATACTCGTAAATGTATCTGTCAGTATTTCAAACTATTATATTTAATTTGCCAAAATCACACAAGTGGCAATTTCACAGCTGTCACATCCATAACAGAGATGTGTCACATCCATAACGACACTTTTTCTTCATAAATGCAAAAATGTCAAATAAAATAAAATCAATCATTTTAATTCTATAGTGAGCCGACTCATACCTGTTTGATGAGCATTGTGTCTTTTGGGTTGTGCAGTTTAACTGTAAGATATTCTAAATAATCTGTTGTCGACTGTAAATTCGCAAACTTTTTTTGTCACATCCATAACGCATGTTTATTTTCCTAATTTAAAATATAAAACATGTTTACATATTGATATTTTTCTGCTCCCAGAACTCTGTGGTGAACTGTTTTTGAAAATATAAACAGAAGTTTCGATATAATGTCAACATATACTTTCTGTGTGAAATTATGTTTTGAGTTTTTACTGCAAATGTCACATCCATAACGCTGGAACTGCTCATATATATAAATATATATATATATATATATATATATATATATATATATATATATATATATATATATATATATATATACATATATATATATATATATATATGTGTGTATATATACAGTTGAAGTCAGAATTATTAGCCCCCTGAATAAGCCCCTCTGTTTATTTTTTTTCTCCAATTTCTGTTTGTTTAGCAGATTTTTCCAACACATTTCTAAACATAATAGTTTTAATTACTCAATTCTAATAACTGATTTATATTATCTTTGCCATGATGACAGTAAAGAATATTTGACTAGATACTTTTCAAGACACTTCTTACGGCTTAAAATTACATTTAAAGTCTTAACTAGGTTAATTAGGTTAACTGGGCAGGTTAGGGTAATTAGGCAAGTTATTGTATAATGATGGTTATATATATATATATATATATATATATATATATATATATATATATATATATATATATATATATATATGATTTATATATGATTTAATTTACATTAAATACAAGTGTTGTAGCAAGTCTGTAGTCGCTGTGGTAATACAAGTAACTTATAGTGATGTAAATAACCGTTTTCTACAGTAGCAAATACTAAAGTACTTCAGTATTTATTACAGTTTATCAGTTCACGGTAGTTATTACTACAGTACGCTGTAGCATTTATTATTAAATATGTAAATACAACACATTATGTCTCAAAAGCTGTATTTAGTACAGGAACAAATATCCCTACATAACAACGTAAACTAATGACACATAACTCGTTATTAAGCTTTTTTATTAAACGTTACATAAATTACGGCGCATCTATCTAACAGTGTAAGTTAGCGTTAACATTCAAAACATAAAAACAAACTTCTTACAGCCATTGTTTGGATGTCGCTCTCCTTGTTTCTTCAATTTTTGTTAGCCTCATGTGTTTGAAATGAAAAAGGGTAAATTGAATCTTTTAATTAAAGCCTGTGGTTCATTTATGTCAGGCATTTTCCTTCTGTTTTTATTTTTTACCGCTTCTTCTTCTGCAGTTTTCTATAGGCGTATCGCAAGTCTTGCGCATTGCTGCCACCTTCTGTCAGCACTGTTATGTTCTCATCGCTAGTTCCAGTCCCGGCTGGGTCAGTTGGCATTTCTGAGTGGAGTTTGCATGTTCTCCCATGTTTTCCATGGGTTTCCTCCAGGTGCTCCGGTTTCCCCCACAAGTCCAAAGACCTGCGGAACAGAAATGAACCGCCAACTTATGCATCACATGTTTTACGCAGGCTGCCCTTCAAGCCGCAACCCATCCCTGGAAAACATCCATGGCAAAGATAAAATATTCCACAAACGATGTTTAACAGAGCAAGGAAATTATCAGAGTATGTCTGATAATATTTTTCCTTCTAGAAAAAGTCTTATTTGTTTTATTTTGGCTAGAATAAAAGCAGTTTTTAATAAAAAAACAAAACATTTTAGGAACAAAATTATTATCCCCTTTAAACTAGATTTTTCTCGATAGTCTACAGAACAAACCATCTTTATACAATAACTTGCCTAATTACCCTAACATGCCTAGTTAACCTAATTAACCTAGTTAAGCCTTTAAGTGTCACTTTAAGCTGTATAGAAGTGTCTTGAAAATATCTAGTCAAATATTATTTACTGTCATCATGGCAAAGATAAAATAAATCAGTTATTAGAAATGAGTTATTAAAACTATTATGTTTAGACATGTGTTTTAAAAAATCAGCTTTCTGTAAAACAGAAATTGGGGGAAGAAAAAAACAGGCGGTCTAATAATTCAGGGAGGCTAATAACCAAAACCTGTTAATAAGATTATACACTATACAGTGGTGAAAAAGTAGGCGATATTTAACGGCTGTAGAACACACAGTATCACTGCAGCCATTATAAAAAAAAGTCTCAAAATAAATGATAAATGAATAGGATTTCATATTTCCAATAATACAAACATCACCCATTAAAGGAAGAATAAAATTATGGTCTTTATTACCAATTAACACCTAGTTATAGTTGATTAATTGTTTCCAACCATTTATAAGAGCTGCATGATACTGAAAAAATAGGCAATACTACTAATAATATAAACTAATAATAATAATACTTCCCTAAAATGCTTTTTTCATTCATTTTCCTTCAGCCACAGCAGAATGAACCACCAACTTGTCGAGCATGTTTTACACAGCGGATGCCCTTCCAGCTGTAACCCAGTACTGGGAAACATAAATACACACTCATTCACACATACACAACGGTCAATTTAGTTTATTCAATTCACCTGTACCACATGTCTTTGGACTGTGGGGGAAACTGGAGCACCCGCAGGAAACCAACAAGGGGAGATCATGCAAACTCCACACAGAAATGCCAACTGGCCCAGCTGGTTTTAAATAAGTTTTCAAATTAATAAAAAACTGGTAAAATATATTATGCATGAATGTGGACACAGTTAAAACGCTATAAGTAAGTAAATGTCAGCTGATATTCTGACTCTGATTGGCCATTGTCATTATCCTCGTCTCGGCTCCCGCCATTAGTGTTTATTTTCAGCTCTGGGTTCACCTTTAGGCTGCTTCAGCCAATAGCAGAACAGTAACTACTGTGAAGGTGGGGTTTAAGCTAGTAAGGCCCTATCTGATTGATCAAATCCAATTTTGTTGCGCCTGTGCGAATTGTAGCCCCGGTTTCCTGTTCTTAGCTGACAGGAGTGGCATCCGGTGTGGTCTTCTGCTGCTGTAGCCCATCTGCTTCAAGGTTGGACGTGTTGTGTTTTCAGAGATGTTCTTCTCCATACCTCGGTTGTAACGAGTGGCTATTTAAGTTACTGTTGCCTTTCTATCAGCTCAAACCAGTATGACCATTCTCCTCTGACATCAACAAGGCATTTGCACCCAAAGAACTGCCACTCACTGGATATTTTCTCTGTTTCTAATCATTCGGCTTGGTTTAAACTGCAGCAGATTGTCCTGACCATGTCTACATGCCTAAATGCATTGAGGCGCTGCCATGTGATAGGCTGATAAGAAATGTATTAACGAGCAGTTAGACAGGTGTACCTAATAAATTGGCCGGTGAGTGTATATTGCATATACAGTGCCAATATCGCAATCCATTAGCAATATAATTGTGCAGAAATACAATCCATCCACAAAGTTTTTTTTTTTTTCTTGCCTTATCTAATAAAATCAAACATTCTGGAGAAAAAAACCAAACAAAGTTTTATTGCCTACCTGCAGGTGAACAAAAGGTGCAAATATCAACACCAAAACGATGAGCATTTATGCTAAAACATTCACATAGGACAACACTAACAACACATCATGACTGTTTTTGAAAGCAATCATTTACAGTATAGCTTTAATTTGGATCTGTGCATGCAGCCTGCGTACTCACGAGATGCAAAGATTCCCCGAGAACTGTGACAGATCTTCCGAATTTAAAAGTGCACATTCACGACGTTCATGAACGCGAGGTATCATTGGGTACCGTTCACAGTCCCGAAGTTTATTGCAAACAATGAATACACAGGTTTCCATATCAAAAATACTACAAACAATAATTTGTACCAATCTGCAAACGATGTGATGCATTTTTTTCGTTGGATATCCGTTTACACCAAAAATTCGGATGTAGGTGTTTATTAAAATAGTTCATTATCTCGACTGGAAATAACTTTTAAAAGGGGTGCAGAGTGTGTATGGCTTGTGAGGCATGTGGAAGTATAAAGGCCGGCCTCAGTGTGCTGGAATCATCCAGGAGACTCCGAATATCCTGGAATACGAGTCTTTTCTGAGCAGGCTGTGTTCTGTGGTGTCGATTATAAGATCTTCTGCAGTATGGAATTAGGCACTTCAAGTGTTTCATCCCTCGCCAGGACAATATCGTAAGAGTCCATGTACTTTTCTAACAGTTCCTCAACCTGTGAAATCACAACAATCAGTCAAATCAACAGAATCCAGTCATAAAAACAGAATCAGTTGTATAACACAATTTGCCAATTTATAATCATTCCTATTATTTGAGATGGAAGTTGTGGAAGTTGAATTGAAACTAAGATTTGATGGAATTATGTACATATTTA
>NC_133191.1:7552500-7565000 GCF_049306965.1 Danio rerio
CGCTCCTGGAGGCCCACCAACACTGCATTTTTTGGATGTCTTCTTTGTCTGTTACACCCAGTACAGGTCTTTCAGGCTCTGCTAATGAGCTGATGATCTGAATCATGTGTGTTTGGATAAGCAGAGATGGATAATGTGCAGAGCTGAGAAACAATGGTTGAGAAACACTGCTTTAGACAATATGTAGCAACTACGTCTCATGTGACTCTTATTACACTTAATTTTCTAGAATAAGTTGAGTAAAGTACTTGCAAAGTTACTGATTGTCAGCAAAATATTTGTTGTGGGACACAAAAACAATACGTTACAGGTGTTAAGCACACAGTCTACTAATATTCAACTGATTGCTAGCAAAGATACATTTAGTCAGGCAGCCATCTTAATAGTGTCACCGAAATTATTAATAAATACTAACCTGCAAAGTTGAACAAAACTATTTTAAGTAACTTACTCCAATTATTTATCTATCTATCTATCTATCTATCTATCTATCTATCTATCTATCTATCTATCCATCCATCCATCCATCCATCCATCCATCCATCCATCCATCCATCCATCCATCCATCCATCCATCCATCCATCCATCCATCCATCCATCCATCCATCCATCCATCCATCCACTTTATTTATCAATTTATAACTATTTCTTTCAGAATATTGCAAAGGATGATTACACAGCTTTAAAATTCAATCTGTACAGACAATGTGCTTGTTATTGTGTGATGCACTTTAGTTAATTTCATACTTGTGTGTAGTCAATATTTTGTTATATGCATAAATTTGCGTAGGTGGTTCATTCAACTGATGAATAAGGGAATACGATTAACGAATGTCAGCAAGTGTTATATGAGCATAATTCTTTGTTGCAAATACACTCTTTTTTTGGCATACTCACTATGACATGATGGACAACGTTTTCCATTGACGGCAAATCTGCTTAACGTCATATCGAAATCTGTGATGATCTAAAAATAGTACAAAAAAAAAACACAGTAAGAATAGTCAAGTTGCACATTTAGGGTCATTAGATGTAGTCAGACTGGTATACACTTACTTGACAACTTTCCTGATGCCTATCCAAGTTTTAGAAACAACAAATAATAACTTGACTTCTAGCTGATCATTTGGTATATGAAGTGGTTAATATAAAAGGCAAAGGCTTCTAGATCACGCTTATTTTACCAAAATAAAATATGATCATACCTTAATTTTTAATGATTTAATTAGGACAGTAAGGTCTGACTTTGCTTAGAGAAAAGTCTTGTCACTTAACAGAAATAATGTACAGTATTGTACAACTTATAACTTATTAATAAAGTCATCTGGAGTGGCAAAGAAAGTGTTCTTGCAGGACTCTTAAAGTTCATCAAGATTCTTTGAATTCATCTTTAATCCCACCTCCATCTTACCCCACACATACTCAATAATGTACATTTTAGGAGACTGGGCTGGCCAATACCAAAGCACCTTGACCTTCTTTGCTTTCAGGAGCTTTGATGTTGAGGCTGAAGTATGAGAAGCGCTATCCTGCTGAAGAATTTGCTCTCTCCTGTGGTTTGTAATGTAACGGGCAGCAAAAATGTCTCGATACCTCAGGCTGTTGATGTTGCCATCCACTTCGCAGATCTCCTGCATGCCCCCATACTGAATGTAACCCCAAACCATGGTTTTTCCTTCACCAAATTTGACTGATTTCTTAGAATCTTGGTTCCAATGGGGTTCCAGTAGGTCGTCTGCAGTATTTGAGATGATTGGGATGCAGTTCAACAGATGATTCATCAGAAAAATCGACCTTCTGCCACTTTTCCAAAATGGTCAACTAGAAGTCAAGTTATTTGTTGCTCTTACAACTGTAATTGACGACAAGACTATATATACACACACATGTATGTTTGTGTGTGACCCAAAACAATAAAATCAATCATAAAGTGTTTTTTTACATTACCTAATTATTCATTCATTCATTTTCTTGTCAGCTTAGTCCCTTTATTAATCCGGGGTCGCCACAACGGAATGAACCGCCAACTTATCCAGCAAGTTTTTTTACGCAGCGGATGCCCTTCCAGCCACAACCCATCTCTGGGAAACATCCACACACACACACACACACACACACACACACACACACACACACACACACACACACACACACACACACACACACACACACACACACACACACACACACACACACACACACACACACACACACACACACACACACACACACACACACACACACACACACACACACACACACACACACACACACACACACACACACACACACACACACACACACACACACACACACACACACACACACACACACACACACACACACACACACACACACACACACACACACACACACACACACACACACACACACACACACACACACACACACACACACACACACACACACACACACACACACACACACACACACACACACACACACACACACACACACACACACACACACACACACACACACACACACACACACACACACACACACACACACACACACACACACACACACACACACACACACACACACACACACACACACACACACACACACACACACACACACACACACACACACACACACACACACACACACACACACACACACACACACACACACACACACACACACACACACACACACACACACACACACACACACACACACACACACACACACACACACACACACACACACACACACACACACACACACACACACACACACACACACACACACACACACACACACACACACACACACACACACACACACACACACACACACACACACACACACACACACACACACACACACACACACACACACACACACACACACACACACACACACACACACACACACACACACACACACACACACACACACACACACACACACACACACACACACACACACACACACACACACACACACACACACACACACACACACACACACACACACACACACACACACACACACACACACACACACACACACACACACACACACACACACACACACACACACACACACACACACACACACACACACACACACACACACACACACACACACACACACACACACACACACACACACACACACACACACACACACACACACACACACACACACACACACACACACACACACACACACACACACACACACACACACACACACACACACACACACACACACACACACACACACACACACACACACACACACACACACACACACACACACACACACACACACACACACACACACACACACACACACACACACACACACACACACACACACACACACACACACACACACACACACACACACACACACACACACACACACACACACACACACACACACACACACACACACACACACACACACACACACACACACACACACACACACACACACACACACACACACACACACACACACACACACACACACACACACACACACACACACACACACACACACACACACACACACACACACACACACACACACACACACACACACACACACACACACACACACACACACACACACACACACACACACACACACACACACACACACACACACACACACACACACACACACACACACACACACACACACACACACACACACACACACACACACACACACACACACACACACACACACACACACACACACACACACACACACACACACACACACACACACACACACACACACACACACACACACACACACACACACACACACACACACACACACACACACACACACACACACACACACACACACACACACACACACACACACACACACACACACACACACACACACACACACACACACACACACACACACACACACACACACACACACACACACACACACACACACACACACACACACACACACACACACACACACACACACACACACACACACACACACACACACACACACACACACACACACACACACACACACACACACACACACACACACACACACACACACACACACACACACACACACACACACACACACACACACACACACACACACACACACACACACACACACACACACACACACACACACACACACACACACACACACACTACGGACAATTTAGCCTACCCCAGGGGTGTCCAATCTCGGTCCTGGAGGGCCAGTGTTCTGCAGATTTTAGCTCCAACTTGCCTCAACACACCTGCAAGCATGTTTCTAGAAAGCCTAGTTAGAGCTTGATTAGCTAGCCCAGGTGTGTCTGATTGGGGTTGGAACTAAACTTTGCAGGACACCAGCCCTCCAGGACCGAATTTGGACATGCCTGGCCTACCCAATTCACCTGTACCGCATGTCTTTGGACTGTGGGGGAAACCGGAGCACCCGGAGGAAACCCACGCGAACGCAGGGAGAACATGCAAACTCCACATAGAAATGCCAACTAAGCTGAGGCTCGAACCAGCGACCCAGCAACCTTCTTGCTGTGAGGCGACAGTACTACCTACTGCGTCACTGCTTCGCCCATTACCTAATTAAGGATGCAAATAAATAAGCTTTCTATTGATTTATGGTTTGTTGAGATGTGACAATATTTGGCATAGCTAAACTTGTTTGAAAGTTCAAAAACACCTAAACATTGAGAAAAATCAATTGAGTTAGGGTTGTCTAGGGTTGAAAAGTTGTCTTAATTAAGTTCTTAGCAAAAGGTTACCAAACAAAATTGGAGATTTTTTATATTTATACTATATTTAAACACTTACAAAATATCTTCATGGATCATGAGCTTTACTTAATATTTTAATCCATTAAAAGAAAAGATTTTAACATTAACATTAAACATTATACAATATCTATATTGATATTTAACATTATACAAATGTATTTTTAGCTATGCATGCAACAAAAATCACATATCAGCAATATCATACAGAGATTCCTGCTTTACTGAACACTACTAAAGATGGTGTTGACTCAATAAGTGTGCTTTAATTTAGTGCATAACACAAGATGTGCTTCAGAATAGTCATAGCAGTGCTAAAAAAAAAGCACAGGGCTGTACCTGCAGTTTGGAAGCTCCACCTTTAATGAGACCACAGATAATCTGCTCCACCCTCTCAGGGTCTCTGATGTGAACAGTGTTTTTCTCGAACTCTGGCATCTGCAGCAACAAGAAACAACCAATGAGATCGAGGCATTCAGTGGTGTGCTGAAATATTCCCTCCCTTCTCCCTAAAGCTATGCTGATGTCACTGTCAGGAGGAGGAGCCAAAGGAGAGCAGACGCTGCAGTCTCACAACCATACAGAAGAAACACACACAAGCTGCAGTCTTTAAGAAGAAATCCACTGAGGCAGAAGACAATAATAAACCACAGGTAAACATTTTCTGGAATCATTGTGTCAATTTGTGCTAATAATCATCATGATTTACTGTATTATTGTTTAATTTAAATGTCCAGCATTAAGCAATACATTCTAAAACACCTTTTGCTTAATAATAATTGTGCTTATGCTGTTGTATAAATATATCTTAGAGACATTTTTTGTATACTGGTTAGTTTTAACAGGGATGGTTCACCAAATCTCTATTTTTAAACACTATTTACTCACCATCAAGGGGTTCCAAACCTTTACAAGTTTCTCTATACTGTTAAAGCCAAAATAAAATTTTAAAGATAGCAGAAAACCTAAAACCATTGACTTCCATAATTGAAAAAAAAAACAACTACTATGGAAGTAAATTGTTACAGGTGTACAGCATTCTTTAAAATATCTTCTTTTGTGTTCAACGGAAGATAGAAAGCCAAACAGGTTTGAAACAAGTGAAAGGTGAGTAAATTATGACAGAACCTTTAGTTTTGGGTGAACTATCTCTTTAACTGCTGTTAACTGTAATTTAGACAGTGTTGACTTGTCATTTGCCAGTGTCAAAGTTAAGTCCCTCCTTATCCTGATTCCAAAAATACAGTGGACAACATACTCCAAATACACTGGATGTACCTTGTGATCTTAAAAATACCCCAACCCCCATCTCAAGCCTCCCAAATGGAAACCAGATCCCTTATATTTACATAAGTTGCATAAGAAAGATTGCGCAGATATTCAAATTAAATTAAAACAAGCTCCCATAGAACTCACAGACTCAAACATATTACATTTAAGAAGCAACAAACATTTACAGTCAACCACAATGACCATTGTTTATTATACAACATAAATTATGCAGCTCGGTACGTCCAACACAAACTCGCAAGAATGCAAAAGCATCCAAACGTCAAATAACTTGTCGTGAATATGGATTTGACTGACATTTACTGCAGGACACAAGTAAACAAATATCAAGTCCAATAATAACTGGGTGTAAAAATAGCCTGTAACCGTACCTTTTCCTCTTCCAGGCGTTGTGTCAAAGAGAAGAAAAAGTTTCTTGTCTGACACGCACTTATATAGCCCTGCCACAAAGGAGGCGTTGCCTCAAAACCGATAACACCCCATAATCTAAACCCCTGCAGGGAGTCACATGACCCAAACACCCTTCTTAAAGACACACGGAAAATATAGAAAGCCAAAATACTGTGATAATGACACAACTGAGGTTCAGATGCAGTTTGGAGGTTTAAACTTTTTATTAAAGGCTAACTCCACTTTTTTGGAAATGGACTTATTTTATAAGTCACCTAGAGGTAGAGAGTTGAGTTGTACCATTTTTTTAACCCCTTCAGACCTGAATTATGTTCCAAATTTCAGAAAAATGGGACTGGGTCAGGGTCTGCAGGGGTTAATTCATTCAGAACCTCTCCAGGTGTGGTGGGAGCACTTTTAGCTTAGAAAAATCGAATCGAAAAAAATGGAATCGGATTAGATTATTAGCATCTTGCTCATAAAAACTAACAAAAAAGGAGGACTTTTCCTGTAGTTACATCATGCACTTATGTTTTGTTTTTACTAGATGCGACACGCACTCGCTTCATTCGCAGGCCAAATTAGCTTCATTCACGTGTTAAATTCGCTTCATTTGCATGCCAAATTCCCTTCATTCGCACGCCTAATTTCCTTCATTCGCACGCCTAATTTCCTTCATTCACGCGACAAATTCCCTTCTTTTGCACGCCAAACTTGCTTCATTCGCGCGCCAAATTTGCTTCATTCGCACGCCAAATTTGCTTCATTTGCGAGCCAAATTTGCTTCATTCGCGCGCCAAATTCGATTCATTTGCACGCCAAATTCCCTTCATTCGCACGCCAAATTCCCTTCATTCGTACGCCAAATTCCCTTCATTCGCACGCCAAATTCCCTTCATTCGCGCGCCTAATTTCCTTCATTCACGCGACAAATTCCCTTCTTTTGCACGCCAAACTTGCTTCATTTGCGTGCCAAATTCGCTTAATTCGCACGTCAAATTCCCTTCATTCATGCGACAAATTCTCTTCTTTCACGCGCCAATTTGCTTCATTTGCGCGCCAAATTCCCTTCATTCACACGCCAAATTCCCTTCATTCACACGCCAAATTCCCTTCTTTCGTGCGCCAAATTCCCTTCTTTCGCGAACCAAACTCGCTTCACAATAGATGTGGATCAACTCTACAAGTTATACGTGAACGATGAAGGCTTTCAGACATGCTTCACACTGAGCCGAGCCTAGTTTGTTGAGCTATTGTCTGGTGTCAGCACCACCAAAGCTCCTGATTGGTTAACGCAACACGAACGCCCACTGAAGTTCAGATTTTCCAACTTAAGCTTTCGCACGTCAAAATGCTCAACTCGCCCTGCTTCATTCACATGAATCGCGTCATTTGCGCCGCAGGATGTTTATTCACATTTTTGCATTGACTTAAGTAAATCACTCAAGCTTGGCGCTTCATCCGCGTCTGGTGAGAACGCAGCTAAAGTATGACAAAAATGTAAAGTTGCTAGTTTCTATGTCGATATGGGTAGAAAATCATTTTGGCATAATAATCAAGTTTTGCTGCTGCACCATGGCTGCAGTGGCACAATAATGCTAAGCAAAGTAGCTAGGGACTATTTTCAGGTATTGCTGCTGTACCATGGCTGTAGCAGGCCCTAAGTTCTTTGATCATTATGACAGAATGGGAATATAGTTCCTAGCCATATTAGCCAAACAAAATAGCAACTTTTAATTTTCTGCCAGTATTAGCACACAATGGACCAACAGAAGTGTCAAGCTTTAATTAGGAAAATTATCAAAAAATAATTTTTCTTTGTTTTTGTTTTTTTTAAGTGAGATGATAACGGTCTAATCTGATTCAATGATTTATGCTAAGCTAAATTCAAGGTGCTCCAGCCAAACCCTGAAATCGGACAAATAGATTAAAAAAATAGTAAAACTTTAGGGCAAACAACCTTGTCATTTTTTAAAAAAAATTAGTAAGATGCTAATGGTCTAATCCGATTCATTGATTTATGCTAAGCTAAGTTAAAGGTGCTCCTGCCAAACCCTGAAACTGGCCAAATAGATTCAAAAATAGTAAAACTTTAGCTCAAACAACATTGTCATATAACATATAAAAAAACAATGTGAGTAAGATGCTAATGGTCTAATCCGATTAATTGATTTATGCTAAGCTAAGTTAAAGGTGCTCCTGTCAGACCTTGAGACCAGCCGAATGGATTCGAAAATAGTGAAAATTCAGGTCAAAAAACATTGTCTCCAGCTCAACAAAATAAATTATGCTGACCAAAGGACTGAGGTTATCTCACAGTGTCTGAATGTGCGGCATGTGTGGATTGTGTAGTTCAATAAGGTCAGGGTTTGCTCAAAGACTGCTCTACTCTGCATATGTTTATTTCATAATGTCAGAAACAAAAGTTATAAGCATTTTGAAGCTCCAAAGAGAAATTCATACATCTCTTTGGGGTTGAGTCATGTTCTAACATGCTATTGTGTTTCTGAAACAGGTTTTCATCTTTACACACTGATTCTTCAATGTATGAGGGCTCAATGAATGTCTCAACACCATTACTGATACTGAGGATTGATACAACTCATCAAGCAAGAACATTTGAGCTTGTTTACCATATTTGAAGTGTGCTAATCAGTGTTTACATGCTAATGACAGGCAATCACATTAAGCAGTTGTGTCTCTATGTCTGAATTAAAACAATTTGACTTGTATGGATTGTTTACATCGTCTTTACAAAGATTTTGAAGTGTGAAAGTTTTGGTGAAATGGACTTTCAGTGAAAGGACAAGAATCTCTCGGGTTTCATTCAAAACACATTAAAGCGGTACAGTAGTTTACCCCAAACTTTTGCCATTGTTTTTTTAAAGGAAGAAATACTCAAGAATGCTGGGGATAAAACAGCTATTAACTTGGATGTCATTGGCAGATTGTTTTGTAACCTTATTCAGAATATTTTGTTTGTGTAGGCAAAAACAATCCTTAAAGTTTATAACAAGTTGAGTAAATGTTGAGACTTTAGGTGAGATATCTCTTGTGTTTCAAAGACAAAAACCTTTGAGCATGAGTAAAAGTTGAATTTTTAATTTCGTATGAACAAAGTTATCAATACCAAAATAAAATGGCCTGTTAAATGACAACGTTGTTGGAAAAAGCCTGTTCATTAACATGACAATGAAAATAATTTTTTGTTTTACTGAAAACACATCGATCTGGAAACAGGTTTCAAAGTATAAGTTTTTGAAAATGCTGTCATTGTCATCTCTGTCTAAAGACCCAAAAATAAGAGTCTTTCAGGTGCATGCATAGTGCAGGTTTAGAAAGGTGTAGATTAAAAAATGTATGTAAAACAAACATACAATGTGGTAAAAACTAGTCGATTAATCGAATTAATCGAAAATCCGATTTTGATTTTAGCTTCTAACGATTATGAAAAACCAATAATCGAGATAAACGATTAGTAACTTCGCAGCGCGAAAGACGCATGCTTATGTGTGTGTGTGCAGCGCGCACACAGAAGCGTGCTGTCAGCATTTGGTCTCATTCGCACACAGAGCGCAGTCAGCGCACAAATCTAAAGTCATCTTAATGTGAGCACTTTAATGGTCAAATAGGTGTCAAAACGTGGTGTTGAGTGATTATTCATATTAACCCTCATTTGTGTAATAAACATACGAGTTGAGAATCAAAAGACGTGAAAAAGAAACCATTAAAGTGAAAGCGTGCGATGTTCCTGCTGCCGCCTGTTTTTATGAGTATCAATCAAACAACAAAACGAGAAAATCCCTCACTGCTTTTGACTGAAGGACTTTTGAAGCTAGTGTTTTTCTTACAGTGAAGATGCTTAAAGCACAGTTTGTTTCATATTTTTATTATATTGTATTTATTTCACTTTCCTTTGCAGGGTGGAAAATAACTGTATATATGCAGTTAAAGTCAGAATTATTAGCCCTCCTGAATATTAGCAACCCTTCTCCTCCCCAATTTCTGTTTCATGGAGAGATTTTTTTCAACACATTTCTAGACATAATAGTTTTAATATCTCATTTCTAATAACTGATTTCTTTCATCTTTGCTATGATGACAGTAAATAATATTACACTATTTTCAAAATACAAGCATTCAGATTCAAAGTGCGATTCAAAGACTTAATTAGGCAAAAATCAAATATTCAAAATATTTAAAACTGCTTTTATTCTAGCCGAAATAAAAAAACAAGAGAGCCTTTCTCCAGAAGAAATTTTTTTTAAATAATGTTAAAATTCCTTGCTCTGTTAAACATGATTTGTGAAATATTTATTTTATAAAAAAATCTCAGGAGAGGTAATAATTTTGACTTAAGTGATAATCGTTTTGAATAATCGTGATTACAATTATGACCAAAATAATCGTGATTATGATTTTTACCAAAATCAAGCAGCCCTAGTAAAAACGCATCTTTTACGCATGACAAATTCTACACCCACACAGAAAGAACCTAATATAATCATATACGTTTTAATATAGGTTTTGAATATATGAGACATATATAATATTGTCCGTTTTCCTATATTATATGTACATATATGTAAGCTTGTAAAATTTCCCTTTAAACTTTAACTGATATATAAATGAAGACAATAACATACCAAGTTATCACCTGTCAAAGTCTACATTTAAGCAAGATGATGAAGTGCAACATAGTTACCCGAATTTATGAATGTCTTTTCTGGAATAGCTTTTAGCAGCAACCTTTTTTCACAGGTTTTAGTTCGTCATCAGATACTTTAACATTATGCTACGTTAAAAAACAGACAATACTGCTTAATTGGTTATTGATCATCAGAGGAACCCACCATCAATACATATGACTTTTACAACCGTAGGCTGCACCGTCATGCCATTTTTGATGAAAATTCATTGGTTTCCGAGCGTGAATAATGATAAAAGCTTGTTGCAAGATAGCAAATGCAGTGACGTATGGAACAGTCAATTGAGCTATATCTACGTATTGATGTCTAAGGTCACAGCACTGTTCATAGTGTAGTTCCGATTGGCAACCTGGAAATAAGTCCACTATTTTGCACTTCCAAAAGACTTAATGGGACATCAGAGATCATTTTATGCAATACTCCAAAGGCCATTGGAAAAAACTATTTGATTGTTGTTGAATAAACAAGGATGATGCTAACTTCTGGGTTGGCCGTCAAAAAAAGTATGTCATCCCTGTTGCACTCTTTTTCATAATAACTTATAAAGTCAGACCTATTGTGAGCTACAATGTTAACTAATGGAACATTTAATAAACCCTTTGTTGTAGCCCCATTCCAAGACAAAAAATGATTCTGTTAAAAAAAAAAAAAAAAAAACATACCCACCAATCACAGCTAGGCATGGGCCGGTATAAGATTCTGATGATATGATAACCTTAAATAAAAATATCACAGTATTGTGCTAACTGCTCTAAAATATGTTCTTTTTAACTGTCTAGATAAAAAACTAAACTTTTTTTTCCACTTTGAACATAATATATTTATTTTAAAAATACTTTAGAGCAGTAAACATGACAGGCTAAATAATTCAAATGAATCATTGACTTCTGCTTCGTTTCAAAAACACTAATTTTTTTACAATTTAAAACAGCACCTTTGGATTTTTAAATTTTTTATTTGCTGTACATACTGTTATCCTAAAAAACAAACAAAAAAATGTAAATAAAAAAATCTTACACATACCTTAGAAGTTGGTATGAAATTTTGGCGATTTTAAACCGCGGTATGTCAACATTATTAGCCCTCCTTTCTTTTTCAAATATTTCCCAAATGTTTTCCCAAGTAAGTGTTTTACATTATTTCCTATAATTAATTATTTTTTCTTATGGAGAAAGAAGACATTTGTTTTATTTGTTTTATCTCATTTGTTTTATTTTTGATAGAATAAAAGCAGTTTTACATTTTTAGGTCATTATTATTATACTTTGCTTTAAGCAATATTTTTTGAGATCAAACCATCATTATACAATGACTTATG